>NC_088413.1:23742094-23757094 GCF_034236695.1 Oncorhynchus nerka | reverse complement strand
GGGCAACTCACAAACACATTGACCAGCACCGGCTGTGTGGAGGACGAGGCCGTGACTGTGGCACCGGCCAAGACCGCATTACGCCTGCTTACTGTGTTGCAGAGTGAGGGAGAGAGATGGAGGGAGAGAGATGGAGGGAGAGAGGAAAGAAGAGACATTGAGAAAGAGAGGGATGGAGGCAGAGAGAGAGAGGGAGAGGGGAGAAACGGGGGCTCCCGGTCAGTGATACAGGGGCTGTGTCTGGAGAAGGTAATCCTCAGTGATCTGTCCTAATCTGCCACAGATACGAGGAGCTGAATCGCTGAGGAGAGAGGAAGAGAGGAGAGGAGAGAAGAGGGGGATGAGAGTGGGAAGAGGGGAAAACTGGATTACGGCAGCACGTCTGCATTAACTCAGTGGCCTTATCTCTTAAATTCTCTGCTGCAAAAACAGCTTTGGTGTGTACAGGGGGAGTGTGGCGGTGGAGAGGCTTGACGTGTGTGTGTGTGTGTGCATGCATGTGTGTGTGTGTGTAGGAGAGCTGGGCTCATTTTATGCCAGCAGTACACAGTCAGTGTCCAGACAGGCATACTGTGTCCCCATATTGAGGAAAGCACCACCACTACCAGACCCACTCAGTCTCAGTAGCCCTTCGTAAACTGAGCCTCCATTCTGGCTCAACCTCTCCCCGAGCCCCAACAATGGCCATTCTCTCCAAGGGAGGAAGGTCATTCCCAGGGTATACAGTTTCCGTCCTCACTTCTCTGATGGCAGCAGTGAATGATTGGGCTTTTTGGAATTTGGCCCAACCAATCGGCATAGTGAGATATCAAATCTCTATGCAGTCAGTCTCTGTGTCTCTCTATCTCTTCGCCTAATACGCTTTTACCACGTTTTCCTGTTGCTGAACCCTAGATGTAATTATGGTTTACATGATTAGTGTGGAAAAATAACTAATTGTGGGTTGTTGCGGATGAAAGTGTCTGCCTCACAAGTTGAGTCGCGTCCCGGCTCCGAACCCTGAATTATACAGCAACTACCACTGTGTACCACTGTGTCACAAACACACTGGGACGAACCCTAAACCTAACTCTAACCCTAAACCTACATCTAAACCTAACTCCTAACACTAATTCTTACCCTAACCCTAATTCTAACCCTAACCCTTAACCCCTAATCCCCCCCCCCCCACACATACACACACTAACACTGACACTAGACACTTATTCACCATGACTCACACGACAAGCACTTAAACGGTAATACCATTTACTTGTTGATTGATACAGTGTGACTCTCCTTAAGAGTAAACTAACATTGAGGCTTTCTCATGCAACATACACACATACATACACACACACACCTATCCCCAGCTGTGGTGTGTGTGTGTCTGCGTGTGTGTGTGTGTCTGCGTGTCTGCATGTGTGTGTCTGCATGTGTCTGCGTGTGTGTGTGTGTGTGTGTGTGTGTGTGTGTGTGTGTGTGTGTGTGTGTGCTCTCATGTTTATGTTTGGGAGATTAGCAGTGATGAAAGAATGCCTTTTCATGTCTGGGCTAGAGCGGCCTCCTCTGACGAACACCCCACCCTGTCACCACGCACACACACACACACACACACACACACACACACACACACACACACACACACACACACACACACACACACACACACACACACACACACACACACACACACACACACACACACACACACCAGTCTTAATTATGGACCTCTAGATTTAGTCTTAGTCATTTTGATTAAATATTATTAAGTCTTAGTCACGTCTTTGCCATTTGAATAATGATTTAATTATTGTCAAAATGGTGAAAACAGAGATCACTTTTTAGTCAACTAAATGCCCTTTCATTTTAGCCACATCACATTTGTATTGATTCATTAACCTTTAGAAAACATCAATTGCTGACCCTACCAGAATCTGAAGTCAAATGTCTACTGTTTGCTGATGATCTGGTGCTTCTGTCCCCAACCAAGGAGGGCCAACAGCAGCACCTAGATCTTCTGAACAGATTCTGTCAGACTTGGGCCCTGAAATAACATTTCAGCAAGACAAAAATAATGGTGTTCCAAAAAAGGTCCAGTTGCCAGGACCACGAATACAAATTCCATCTGGACACCGTTGTCCTAGAGCACAAGAAAACAATACATACCTTGGCCTAAACATCAGCGCCACAAGTAACTTCCACAAAGCTGTGAACGAACTGAAAGACAAGGCAAGAAAGGCCTTCTATACCATCAAAAGGAACATAAAATTCGACATACCATTTAGGATCTGGCTAAAAATACTTGAATCAGTTATAGAACACACTGCCCTTTGTGGTTGTGAGGTCTGGGGTCCGCTCACCATCCAAGAATTCACAAAATGGGACAAACACCCAATTGAGACTCCGCGAGCAGAATTTTGCAAAAAATCCTACATGTACAACGTAGAACACCAAATAATGCATGAAGAGCAGAATAATGCCGATACCCACTAATGATCAAAATCCAGAAAATAGCTGTTAAATTCTACAACCACCTAAACGGAAGCGATTCCCAAACATTCTATAACAAAGCCATCACCTACAGAGAGATGAACCTGGAGAAGAGTCCCCTAAGCAAGCTGGGCCAAGAGCTCTGTTCACAAACACACCCAACAGAGCCCCATAACAGCAACACAATTAGACCCAACAAAAATATAATTACTTGACACATCGGAAAGAATTAACAAAAAAACTGAGCAAACTAGAATGCTGTTTGGCCATAGACTCTCAAGAGAAGACAGGCTATGTGCACACTGCCCACAAAATGAGGTGGAAACTGAGCTGCACTTCCTAACCACCTGCCAAATGTATGACCATATTAGAGACACATTTTTCCCTCAGATTACACAGACCCCCAAAGAATTTGAAAACAAACCCAATTTTGATAAACTCCCATATCTATTGGGTGAAATACCACAGTGTGCCATCACAGCAGCAATATTTGTGACCCATTGCCACAACAAACTGGCAACCAGTGAAGAACAAACACCACTGAAAATACAACCCATATTTATATTTATTTACTTTTGTACTATTTGAGAGAGAGAGAGAGAGAGAGAGAGAGAGAGAGAGAGAGAGAGAGAGAGAGAGAGAGAGAGAGAGAGAGAGAGAGAGAGAGAGAGAGAGAGAGAGGGGAGAGAGAGAGAGAGAGAGACAGAGAGAGAGAGAGAGAGAGAGGGGGAGAGAGAGAGAGAGAGAGAGAGAGAGAGAGAGAGAGAGAGAGAGAGGGGGAGAGAGAGAGAGAGAGAGAGAGAGAGAGAGAGAGAAAGAGAAAAAGAGAGATAGAGAAAAAGAGAGATAGAGAGAAGCACAGTCACCAGATGGTGACAAGGTAGTACGGGTTGGACCTCCATCACTCGGTGGCGTCATCGCCGTTGTTATCATCGTTCCACAGACGCCACAGTAACAAAAGTAGATTGGGGGCTAATGACTTTCAACGGGAGCTAATTACTGATTCGGTAAGTGATGTAGTCGAGTCACTAAACCTTGAGTCCGAATCGAGTCCACTGTGCTTGAGTCCAAGTCCGAGTCACGAATGGGTCATGAGTCGACTCACAAGTCCCTATGGCTGAAGTTCCCCAGGTTGTTAACTCTAGCTAGCTAATGAGCTAACATGACTGAACATGGTATAGCCTAAACAAATGGTTAACGGTCCGGTCCACAACTAGCCTAGTTATATGAATGTAAAATGGGTCATGAGTCGAGTCACAAGTCCCTATGGCTGAAGTTCCCCAGGTTGTTAACTCTAGCTAGCTAATGAGCTAACATGACTGAACATGGTATAGCCTAAACAAATGGTTAACGGTCCACAACTAGCCTAGTTATATGAATGTAAAATGGGTCATGAGTCGAGTCACAAGTCCCTATGGCTGAAGTTCCCCAGGTTGTTAACTCTAGCTAGCTAATGAGCTAACATGACTAACATGGTATAGCCTAAACAAATGGTTAACGGTCCGGTCCACAACTAGCCCAGTTATATGAATGTAAACTGCGGCCTGCATTAACACAGGTACCACCGGTGTTATGGGTCATATCTTTTGAACGGTAATGGCTAGAATCAAATCCGTTTTCTGTGAGGAAAGGAAGACGAATTGGCTAGTACGTTGGCTAAAAAAACCTGGCTATGAAATGCAGTGGGGAAAGTGCGGGGGTTGAGCGAGGTTACAAATTCGGAAACGTTTCTATACTCAAGGGAGAGAAAAACATAGCTAGATTGTTGTTTTAATATTAAACTTAATGCTGCTTTTGTGTTTAATTTCGTAAAGCAGATTGTGTTTCTTGACCAGGCGAAGGGTATCTAACTAGATGGCTGGTGGAGACTGGTTAGCAGTGGGGAAGCAAGAGAGTCACCTGTGTGATGTGTATAATCGGAGGCGGTGTCAGAGCGGAGCCTGTCTGCCCACGCTCACCACTTGCTCCCCGCAGATCACCAGCGGATGTAGGCTGGGTGTAGCGGGTCCTTCCCACTGCTGAACACAACCGTGCCACACATCTGTGCTGCCAATATTCATTGTGCTTATCACTGAAAACTCTCTCTCTCTCTCTCTCTCTCTCTCTCTCTTTCCAACTTTACTGTAGCTCTCTCTCTCTCTCAGCCATATGACTGGCCCTGTTTAATATTTTTTCGTTCTTCTTGTGGTGACAAGGATTATGAAGTGATTTATTCATGTTGTGGTTCCCATGCCAGGAGCCAATGCTATCTCTCTCTCTCTCTCTCTCTCTCTCTCTCTCTCACACATTCTCTCTTTCCGCTCTCTGTCTCTTTTTCTCTCTCGTCACTTCTCCCCATCTCTGTATCTCTGCCAAGCCAGGGATGGAGTCCCTCAATCTGTGTCTGAAACCACTCGCAACATACAGTTATTTTCCTTCTCTCTCTCTCTCTCCCACTCTCTTTCTTTCTTTCTTTCTCTCTCTCTGTGCCAGTGGTGGAGTTTAGATTAAGGAATCCCGTGGTTGAAGGGAAAAACATGCTCAATTTGTTTCCCATTACTTATAATAGAAGAGAGACTTTTCCAAACACAACATGATTACTGCAGGGTGAGGATCATTTCCATATCTCCCCTCTGCTGCCCGGGCGCTCCTAGAAATACGATCTAAAACATTTGTGGTACCTCTCTCCTATTCAAACCAGGAGTTGGTCATTGTATTCATACACATAAATCACTAGTTTGTTTTAACAGGTATTGTGTAACTGGTACTTGTGCAATGTAATGGTTTTCCTCCTCTTCGTCTGAAGAGGAGGTGTAGCAAGGATCGGACCAAGATGCGGCGTGGTAAGTGTCCATGGTTGTTTATTTAAAAACATGAACTGAACACTCAATGAATACAAAACAATAAACGTGAACAAAACCGAAACAGTACCGTGTGGCGAACAAACACAGACACGGAAACAATCACCCACAAACACACAGTGAAACCCAGGCTACCTAAGTATGATTCTCAATCAGAGACAACTAATGACACCTGCCTCTGATTGAGAACCATACTAGGCCGAAACATAGAAATTCCCAAAACCTAGAAAAACAAACATAGACAACCCACCCAACTCACGCCCTGACCATACTAAATAAATACAAAACAAAGGAAATTAAGGTCAGAACGTGACATGCAATAAGCGGAGTCGTGTGTTGTCTTTGGCTCTTTGAGATCCTACGTGATAGTTTCCTCAGTGAAAAACCGTGAAAGACAGGGAACGAATCACCTTGCCTTTGTGACTGTAGACTGTATCCAGTTGTACAGCTATGCTGCAAAAATGTATATTTACTAGACAGTCGAATGAGTTTTGATATCAAAGTCGTAGGATGCAAGAAATTGAGCATAGAACGTTGAGTATTTATTGAATTCAGGGACAAAAAAACAAAACAAATGCATCGTTCCAAAGGGAAACAAATGAATCTATCAAACAGTTCCTACCACACTCAGATGTAATTGGCCTATTTAGTATGATCCTTCCACCTCATTAATTCCGGGGGGCCCTACCTGTCAAACATGCCTGAGGTCTTACCTAATACCTGCCCTACACCGAAAAATGGAAAGTACCTTTCTGAAAGTACCTCAAGTCATCCTGGAGCTGCTCTTTGTGGTCGGAGGTGATTGAAGACAGAAGAAAGAGGGGTGTGTTGTTAGGATCGGTTGGAAAGCCTCTGTTTAATTAAGCATGAATCCAGATGATAGTCATTGTCTGATGATTGTCTTGATAATCTCTGTAAGCAGCCAGGGAGGTAGGGGAGGTGGAGGAGTCAACCTAGCATTATAATTTACAGAGGGAGAGGGGGGGGTGGATAGAAAGAGAGCGAGAGAGGGGAGAGAAAGGGGAAGGGGGAGAAAGAGGAGAGTGGAAAGAGAGCTAGAGAGAGGGAGTTGGAGACATAGATAGAAAGGGGGAGGGAGAGGGAGAGGGAGAGAGACAATGTGAGAGAGAGAGAGAGAGAGAGAGAGAGAGAGAGAGAGAGAGAGAGAGAGAGAGAGAGAGAGAGAGAGAGAGAGAGAGAGAGAGAGAGAGAGAGAGAGAGAGAATGAAAAGGCTTTGCGTGAGAGGAGAGAGAGAGAGAGAGAGAGAGAGAGAGAGAGAGAGAGAGAGAGAATGAAAAGGCTTTGCGTGAGAGAGAGAGAGAGAGAGAGAGAGAGAGAGAGAGACATCTCACACTGAACTAACACTCCAGCCCAGAGGGCTTGGCCTGCCTGGCCGTCTGCACGGCATGATATACTATCTCTTACAGGTGATACAGGATCTTTGGCAGGTGCTGACACAGTATTGATGTGTAGGGTTCAAAGGTTGAGGAGCCACAGTCTAGAGGGGAGTGGATAGAGAGGTCTGGGAGGGGAGAATTCCATGCCAGGCTTGTGAATCACCATTCCCCTTTTTTAAAGAATTGACAGAGTTGGTTTGCAAAGTATTCACAAGTCCCTTTAACTCTAGGAATGGCTAGAGTGGCTTAGCGGGGTAGTGTTGCACATGTCAATCTGCTTGCCACTAGCGACACTGCGGAATGTGATGTCATCTGAGGGCGACCCTCTTTCAGCAAGCCGTCAATACGGACCGCAAACACGGAGTGGGTCACAGGGTCGCCATTCCATTTGCCTTTGAAATCAGGTCATACATTACAGTGTGTGTGTGTGTGTGTGTGTGTGTGTGTGTGTGTGTGTGTGTGTGTGTGTGTGTGTGTGTGTGTGTGTGTGTGTGTGTGTGTGTGTGTGTGTGTGTGTGTGTGTGTATGCCGAATGGAATCGTGTCTACTGAATGAGCAAATGTTGAATTCTGGCAACTGACCTCCCTACCGCATCAAAGTCCCAGTCACTCACAGCTGATGCACAGTACAACAAGAGGAACAAACATTCAAACATTCTCCATCCAACTGACGACCTCCCCTTTAAAACCTATAGAAACACCCAGACAAACATGTTTCTAAACACCTCCCCTTTAAAACCTATAGAAACACCCAGACAAACATGTTTCTAAACACCTCCCCTTTAAAACCTATAGAAACACCCAGACAAACATGTTTCTAAACACCTCCCCTTTAAAACACATAGAAACACCCAGACAAACATGTTTCTAAACACTCCCCAGATGTATTACACAGCATATGCTCATATATAAACACTATAGCCTGATCATACAATACAGTATGGTCCGTAGGCAGGATGGTCTGTTTTGATATGCACACACACACAACGTTTGTGGATGTATCTGGTACACAGAGTGAGCAGGGAGCAGATGGTACTAACGCTGACCCCTCTGTAGTCTTCCTGTCCGTTAACTGAACCATGGTCTGACTGCTCTTATCTGTTGAAACTGGGCGGTGGGGGAACGGACGGACGGACGCTTTGAAGCCACGCTTGTGTGGCGATGCAATCAGGCAGACCGCTGTAGGTCCACAAACATCGCCCTCTAACTCTTCCACACACATACGCACGTGCACACTTTCATGCACACACACACACATGCTCACACACGGACACACACATGCGCACACGCACCCTTTTTAAACTCACCATCGTCTGGATCTGAACCTAGAAGGTCCCTGGTTGTGAAGATGTGTAGATAGGAGACAGGAGAGACAGGACAGTAGATGCTGGATGGGCTTGGGGAGGAGATCCTGGATGGAGATCCTGGATGGGCTTGGGGAGGCTGGAGGCTTGTGATTCGTGCGGAGCGTGTCATGTAGAGAGTCTTCCCAATCACCGAGAACATCTGGGGATCTCTCAAAGAATCTCTGAATGATATCAGAGGAACCCAAGGGATCGGTCTGAAATTTTCCACCCTGGACAGAGAAATAAACAGAGATGATCTATAGAGACAAAGCAACTCCCGTGGGTCAACCAGTTACTGTTAATTTACTGTACAGTCTGATGGAAGAACAGATACAGAGTCTAGTTCTTCCAGGAAAACACCTGTACCATTTTTCACCTTACTGAGCCGAGTCGTGCTGAGCTGTTCAGCGCTGGCCTGGTTACTTATACACTGTCGTTATGGTCTGGGTTGGACGGTAGTGTGAAAGCGCTCTCCATGGATGGGGTTCATAGATGTGATGCATGTCTCTGTAAAAACTGTGTGCTGTGGGGAATAGTAAGACACAGGTGACGTAGTTATGGTTGAGACCAAATCTACATTCCAGATCTTCTGTTTGTCTGTGTGTGTGTGTGTGGGTGTGTGTGTGTGTGTGTGTGTGTGTGTGTGTGTGTGTGTGTGTGTGTGTGTGTGTGTGTGTGTGTGTGTGTGTGTGTGTGTACGTGTGTGTGTTTGTCTGTGTTGGTGTGTGTGTGTGTGTGTGTGTGTGTGTGTGTGTGTGTGTGTGTGTGTGTGTGTGTGTGTGTGTGTGTCTGTGTTGGTGTGGGTGTGGGTGTGGGTGTGTGGGTGTGTGTGTGTTGTTCCAGAGGGTAGAGAGTGACTGGCACTAGTGCTGTGTATTTTGGGGTGGTTTCTTTTGGCAGGTACAATGACTTGTCATTCAGGTCATATCGTTGACAGTTTTTATACATAATGTCCTGTTTCTGATGCCAAAATAAATTATTGGTACCACTTACTTCAGGTGTAGCCGGTTCCCAACAAGACCATGATGTTCCATAGCAAAGAATCTATGTCAAATATCCAGTTGGCCCGATTTTCTAATTATTTCCCATGATGTAAAAGACATTCTAATTTCATCTGTAGTGAACCGCTTTGATGCTTTCATCATCAGCTAACAGCCTCCGCTACGCCAGCATGGTAACAATGCTCTACTCACAGATATTGATTTGGATTAGTTTCTGTCACGTTCAGGGATTGCGTAAATGAGGCTTTGTACCCTCTCTCTTTCACCATCTCCGTCTCTCTTGCGTTCTCGACTCCCCCTTTCACTCTGTCCCCCTCCCCATGCATTCTCTCTCCCCAGCACTCCCTCTCCCCTCTCTCCCTTTCGATCCCTCTCCCCTCTCTCCCTGTGTCATGTCTCCATGCTGCCTCTCCCTCTGACTCTTTGATGTGTCTGCTTTAATTCTCAGCTTAATGAATCTGTGGCACTGCCGTTGCCTATCGGTGGCAGGATCACAGAACTATCCCAGGGTTAAGTGCGGTAGAGTGTGGTACGGCGTGCCTCTCTTCTAGTTGGTGGGTGTCGAGATAGTACAGGAGGTGAAACAATGGGAGCTGCCTTGAGGTCCTGAGAGAATTAGCTTCGAATGCAGATCCCAGAGAGGACCAAAAAGGACCAGAGAGGGGTAGAGAGGACTAGAGAGGACCAGAGAGGAGTAGAGAGGACTAGAGAGGACCAGAGAGGAGTATAGAGGAGCAGCGAGGAACAGAGAGGACCAGAGAGGTGTAGAGAGGATCAGAGAGGACCAGAGAGGTTTAGAGGGGAACAGAGGGGACCAGAGAGGAGTAGTGAGAAGCAGAGAGGACCAGAGAGGTTTAGAGGGGAACAGAGAGGACCAGAGAGGAGTAGTGAGAAGCAGAGAGGACCAGCGAGGTTTAGAGGGGAACAGAGAGGACCAGAGAGGAGTAGTGAGAAGCAGAGAGGACCAGCGAGGTGTAGAGAGGAACAGAGAGGACCAGAGAGGTGTTGAGAGGAACAGAAAGGAACAGAGAGGACCAGCGAGGTGTAGAGAGGAACAGAGAGGACCAGAGAGGTGTTGAGAGGAACAGAAAGGAACAGAGAGGACCAGCGTGGTGTAGAGAGGAACAGAGAGGACCAGAGAGGAGTAGAGAGGTGTAGAGATGACCAGAGAGGACCAGAGAGGAGTAGAGAGGTGTAGAGAGGTGTAGAGATGACCGGAGAGGACCAGAGAGGTGTAGAGAGGACCAGAGAGGAGTATAGAGAAACAGAAAGGAACAGAGAGAACCAGAGAGGAGTAGTGAGAAGCAGAGAGGAGTGGTGAGAAGCAGAGAGGACCAGAGAGGGGTAGAGAGGAACAGAGAGGATCAGAGAGGGGTAGAGAGGAACAGAGAGGACCAGAGAGGTGTAGAGAGGAACAGAGAGGATCAGAGAGGTGTAGAGAGGAAGAGAGAGGATCAGAGAGGTGTAGAGAGGAACAGAGAGGATCAGAGAGGTGTAGAGAGGACCAGAAAGGACCAGAAAGGAGTAGAGAGGAGTAGGGAGGAGTAGAGCGGACCAGAGAGGAGTAGAGAGGAACAGAGAGGATCAGAGAGGGGTAGAGAGGAACAGAGAGGACCAGAGAGGTGTAGAGAGGAACAGAGAGGATCAGAGAGGTGTAGAGAGGAAGAGAGAGGATCAGAGAGGTGTAGAGAGGAACAGAGAGGATCAGAGAGGTGTAGAGAGGACCAGAAAGGACCAGAGAGGAGTAGAGAGGAGTAGGGAGGAGTAGAGCGGACCAGAGAGGAGTAGAGAGGAACAGAGAGGAACAGAGAGGAGCAGAGAGGAACAGAGAGGAACAGAGAGGTGTAGAGAGGAACAGAGAGGACCAGAGAGAAGCAGAGAGGAGTAGAGAGGAGTAGAGAGGAACAGAGAGAAGCAGAGAGGACCCAACAATCATTAAGAAAGTAAAGCTGTGGTTTTCATCATTCCTAGCTCGACAGTAGGCTCAGAATCTCCTCACCTCCCCACCTCCTCACACCTTTCCACATCAATAGCTGATGTATGATGAAGGCTGTGGGCATAATGACAGGTGGATGTGGTTACCACAACTCGAATGAAAGAATTCAGAAGAAGGTTTGTATTTATGCCATTAATGTATCATTTACGCTACATGCTACTAACTCTGAGAATACTGAGTGACCCCAGGCACCGTGACAAGACTATATAATGGCTAACGCTAGCAATGAAGGCCAGGAGGACGTTGCTCTATTGAAGTCCCAGGCTAGACTCACACCATCCGTCCCAATCCAGGAGGAGACCCAGGTCCATAAATCAAAGCAGGTGGTTTCCCCCCCTCCTTCCAAAATGTCTCCACCACAGGAGAGAGGGGAGGGGGTGAAAGAGATAGACCTGGGGGCACAGGGCCTGGTTATGAGAGAGCGATGATAAAAGTCGGCCCATAAATCAATTCCTCATCCTTTATCAAAGGCATATTTCAATCGGTGTGTGCCGTTTAACTAGCGCTAGTAAAACATTACAAATAAATGAAAAGGATGAGGTTTGGGGCTTCCATCTGTGTGGAAACTACACTAAATATACCCCCCCCCCCCCACCCCACAGGAAATGATCTGGGGCCTGATCTGAGTTATCCCTCAGCCATGCATTAATACAGGATTGAAAGACACGGCGAGTCATGTTGAAACACAACGCTGTGGAGGGGAAATCCCCGGTGCTGTACTGGGGGCTTCAGACTGTTCTGTCTAATCACAGATACTTCAGGCTAATGAACTGGCCAATGTACATGTTATGGCGTATACTGCACTTTACAGTAGATACGTAATTTTGAGAGGTGTTTTCCAAGTCTTTCATTTGATTGATGTGTGCTGGATCAGATCGTTACTGTACAGAATACTGTAGTCAGGTTTCATCATTCATTTTGAGATCACTCTCCCTTTCACAAGCGTTTATTCTGTCTGCCGCAAAAGATTCTATGTGTTGTATTTCATCATGCGGTAATGTTGTTGTTGACTGAAGCCCCTGGACCTGATGTTCAATGACATCATATTTTAAATGTATTATTTTTTTTTAATTAAACTTTTATTTAACTAGGCAAGTCAGTTAAGAACAAATTCTTATTTACAATCACAGCCTATGGGACACGGCTAGTTGTGATACAGACGGGATTCAAACCAGGGTTTCTGTAGTGACGCACTGAGATGCAGTGCCTTAGACCGCTGCGCCACTCCGAAGCCCAATATGATATCACATCAAATCAAATCAAATCAAATTTTATTTGTCACATACACATGGTTAGCAGATGTTAATGCGAGTGTAGCGAAATGCTTGTGCTTCTAGTTCCGACAATGCAGTGATAACCAACAAGTAATCTAACTAACAATTCCAAAACTACTGTCTTATACACAGTGTAAGGGGATAAAGAATATGTACATAAGGATATATGAATGAGTGATGGTACAGAGCAGCATACAGTAGATGGTATCGAGTACAGTATATACATATGAGATGAGAATGTAGACAAAGTAAACAAAGTGGCATAGTTAAAGTGGCTAGTGATACATGTATTACATAAGGATGCAGTCGATGATGTAGAGTACAGTATATACGTATGCATATGAGATGAATAATGTAGGGTAAGTAATATTATATAAGGTAGCATTGTTTAAAGTGGCTAGTGATATATTTACAACATTTCCCATCAATTCCCATTATTAAAGTGGCTGGAGTTGGGTCAGTGTCAATGACAGTGTGTTGGCAGCAGCCACTCAATGTTAGTGGTGGCTGTTTAACAGTCTGATGGCCTTGAGATAGAAGCTGCTTTTCAGTCTCTCGGTCCCAGCTTTGATGCACCTGTACTGACCTCGCCTTCTGGATGATAGCGGGGTGAACAGGCAGTGGTTCGGGTGATCTTTATGGCCTTCCTGTAACATTGGGTGGTGTAGGTGTCCTGGAGGGCAGGTAGTTTGCCCCCGGTGATGCGTTGTGCAGACCTCACTACCCTCTGGAGAGCCTTACGGTTGAGGGCGGAGCAGTTGCCGTACCAGGCGGTGATACAGCCCGCCAGGATGCTCTCGATTGTGCATCTGTAGAAGTTTGTGAGTGCTTTTGGTGACAAGACGAATTTCTTCAGCCTCCTGAGGTTGAAGAGGCGCTGCTGCGCCTTCTTCACGACGCTGTCAATGTGAGTGGACCAATTCAGTTTGTCTGTGATGTGTATGCCGAGGAACTTAAAACTTGCTACCCTCTCCACTACTGTTCCATCGATGTGGATAGGGGGGTGTTCCCTCTGCTGTTTCCTGAAGTCCACAATCATTTCCTTAGTTTTGTTGACGTTGAGTGTGAGGTTATTTTCCTGACACCACACTCCAAGGGCCCTCACCTCCTCCCTGTAGGCCGTCTCGTCGTTGTTGGTAATCAAGCCTACCACTGTTGTGTCGTCCGCAAACTTGATGATTGAGTTGGAGGCGTGCGTGGCCACGCAGTCGTGGGTGAACAGGAAGTACAGGAGAGGGCTCAGAACGCACCCTTGTGGGGCCCCCGTGTTGAGGATCAGCGGGGAGGAGATGTTGTTGCCTACCCTCACCACCTGGGGGCAGCCCGTCAGGAAGTCCAGTACCCAGTTGCACAGGGCGGGGTCGAGACCCAGGGTCTCGAGCTTGATGACGAGCTTGGAGGGTACTATGGTGTTGAATGCCGAGCTGTAGTCGATGAACAGCATTCTCACATCTCACATCTCACATCTGTTGTAGACTGCATAGTGTTGCATGGTGTTATCAATGGTGTTACATGGTGTGAACAATGGTGTTACATGGTGTGAACAATGGTGTTATATGGTGTAATTAATGGTGTTTCATGGTGTGAACAATGGTGTTGCATGGTGTTATCAATGGTGTTTCATGGTGTTATCAATGGTGTTACATGGTGTAATTAATGGTGTTACATGGTGTTATCAATGGTGTTGCATGGTGTTATCAATGGTGTTTCATGGTGTTATCAATGGTGTTACATGGTGTAATTAATGGTGTTACATGGTGTTATCAATGGTGTTACATGGTGTTATCAATGGTGTTACATGGTGTTATCAATGGTGTTACATGGTGTTATCAATGGTGTTGCATGGTGTTATCAATGGTGTTACATGGTGTTATCAATGGTGTTGCATGGTGTTATCAATGGTGTTGCATGGTGTTATCAATGGTGTTACATGGTGTTATCAATGGTGTTGCATGGTGTTATCAATGGTGTTACATGGTGTTATCAATGGTGTTACATGGTGTGAACAATGGTGTTGCATGGTGTTATCAATGGTGTTGCATGGTGTTATCAATGGTGTTGCATGGTGTTATCAATGGTGTTGCATGGTGTTATCAATGGTGTTTCATGGTGTTATCAATGGTGTTGCATGGTGTTATCAATGGTGTTGCATGGTGTTATCAATGGTGTTACATGGTGTTATCAATGGTGTTGCATGGTGTTATCAATGGTGTTGCATGGTGTTATCAATGGTGTTGCATGGTGTTATCAATGGTGTTGCATGGTGTTATCAATGGTGTTACATGGTGTGAACAATGATGTTACATGGTGTAATTAATGGTGTTACATGGTGTGAACAATGGTGTTACATGGTGTTATCAATGGTGTTGCATGGTGTTATCAATGGTGTTGCATGGTGTTATCAATGGTGTTGCATGGTGTTATCAATGGTGTTACATGGTGTGAACAATGGTGTTACATGGTGTTATCAATGGTGTTGCATGGTGTTATCAATGGTGTTGCATGGTGTTATCAATGGTGTTGCATGGTGTTATCAATGGTGTTGCATGGTGTTATCAATGGTGTTACATGGTGTTAAACACCTCTGCTAGGGAAATAGATTGAATCTACCACAGCCAGATCCAGACATTAACGGCTAAATCCTGACTTAAGATAATCTCAAACCTTCACTTCA
>NC_088413.1:23679594-23737094 GCF_034236695.1 Oncorhynchus nerka | reverse complement strand
TTACAGTAGATTACAGTAGAGTACAGTAGATTACAGTAGAATACAGTAGAGTGCAGTAGATTACAGTGGAGTACAGTAGAATACAGTAGATTATAATAGAGTACAGTAGATTACAGTAGAATACAGTAGAGTGCAGTAGAGTACAGTAGAATACAGTAGATTACAGTAGATTACAGTGGTAAATGCACACAACCAACTACAGCGTATAACCCAGCTGGAGAAGGTTAAACTAATATCAGCATGCAAACAATACTGTTTCCTGACTGTCTTTGTTTTTTTCTGGGATGCCAATACACTAGTTAACTGATGACAGGGCATTGTGTGTCCAGTGGCGCTCTATACGTTAACACAAAGACCCTCAGATGTGGAGAACTGTTACTGTGAGGATTAGCCTACAACTACTATTACCACTACTACTGCTGCTACAACACACACACACACACACACACGCACGCACGCACGCACACACACGCACGCACGCACGCACGCACGCACGCACGCACGCACACACACACACACACACACACACACACACACACACAGGCCTCGTGTTTCATGTGGTTGACTCTGGTTAGGGTTCAGTGGTAACAGGCAAGTGGTGTGTCTCACATGTTCTAATGATGTTGTCGGGAGAGACGGAGAGGGGGGGATGAGGGAGGAGAGGAGGGGGTGCTTATCTTCCTCCAGCCGCTGCGTTTCTCTTAATTAAAACTCCTATCAGTAGCTTTGAAGTTAATGATTGAGTTTGGTTATGTAAAGAAAAGGAATGAAGGAGAGAAAACGCAGGGCTGATGTGTATTTGTGATGCATCACGACACGGCACACAACCTTTGATTTCGCTAATACTAGACGCCGTGTGAGACGTGTGTTACTGAATGGGAGCTGGAAGAGAATGGCTGATTATTGTTGTTGTGTGAACTGTTGTACAACCTCTGTCTTTCAGCGTTATTTACATGTAACAACCAACTCAAAGGAGCAAAAACAAGTCAGAATATGTAAGTGATAAAGGATAATGAGTCAAATATAAATGTACACACAGTGCAGCTGATTCTCCATTATGGAACGTGAATTCATTTAATCTTCTCACTGGCTGGTGTTCATGGCTCCTTCTGATTTCTTCCCCTCTTTCTCCCTCTCTCTCTCTTCTCTCTCTCTCTCTCTCTCTCTTCTCCCGCTCTCTCTCTCTCTCTCTCTCTCTCTCTCTCTCTCTCTCTCTCTCTCTCTCTCTCTCTCTCTCTCTCTCTCTCTCTCTCTCTCTCTCTCTCTTCTCTCTCTCTTTCTCTCTCTTTCTCTTTCTCTCTCTCTCTTTCTCTCTCTCTCTCTCTCTCTCTCTCTCTCTTTCTCTCTTTCTCTCTCTCTCTCTCTCTCTTTCTCTCTCTCTCTCTCTTTCTCTCTCTCTCTCTCTCTTTCAAATGAAGTAAAAATAATAAAGACATTACAAATGTCATATTATATGCAAATAGTTAAAGTACAAAAGGGAAAATAATAAACAGAAATATTGGTTGCATTTACAATGGTGTTTGTTCTTCACTGGTTGCCCTTTTCTTGTGACAACAGGTCACTAATATTGCAACTGTGATGGCACACTATGTGATGGGCACACCCAGTAGATATGGGAGATTGGGCGTTTGGGATATGGGAGTTTATAAAAATGGGGTTTGTTTTTGAATTCTATGTGTATATGTGTAATCTGAGGGAAATATGTGTCTCTAATATGGTCATACATTTGGCAGGAGGTTAGGAAGTGCAGCTCAGATTCCACCTCATGTTGTGGGCAGTGTGCACAAAGTCTGTCTTCTCTTGAGAGCCAGGTCTGTCTACGGCGGCCTTTCTCAATAGCAAGGCTATGCTCACTGAGTCTGTACATAGTCAAATCTGCATGCATTATTTGGTGTTTTATGTTGTACACTGAGGATATTTTTTGCAGAATTCTGTCTCAATTTGGTGTTTGTTCCATTTAGTGAATTCTTGGTTGGTGAGCGGACCCCAGACCTCACAACCATGAAGGGCAATGTGTTCTATAATCGATTCTAATATTATTAGCCAGATCCTAATTGGTATGTCGAATTTTATGTTCCTTTTGATGGTATAGAAAGCCCTTCTTGCCTTGTCTCTCAGATCGTTCACAGCTTTGTGGAGGTTACCTGTGGCGCTGATGTTTAGGCCCAGGTATGAACCGTTTTTTGTTTGCTCTAGGACAACAGTGTCTGGATGGGATTTGTATTTGTGGTCCTGGCAACTGGACCTTTTTTGGAACACCATTATTTTTGTCTTACTGAGATATACTGTCAGGGCCCAGGTCTGACAGAATCTGTGCAGAAGATCTAGGTCCTGCTGTTGGCCCCCCTTGGTTGGGAAAAGAAGCACCAGATCATCAGCAAACAGTAGACATTTGCCTTCAGATTCTAGAAGGGTGAGGCCGGGTGCTGCAGACTGTTCTACTGCCCTCGCCAGATCTTTGATATATATGTTGAAGAGGGTGGGGCTTAAGCTGCATCCCTGTCTCACCCCCCGGCCCTGTGGAAAGAAACGTGTGTGCTTTTCTGACAATTTTAACCGCACACTTGTTGTATTTGTACATGGATTTCATGATGTCATATGTTTTTCCCCAACACCACTTTCCATCAATTTGTATAGCAGACCCTCCTGACAAATTGAGTCAAAAGCTTTTTTGAAATCAACAAAGCATGAGAAGACAGTTCCTTTGTTTTGGTTTGTTTGTTTGTCAATTAGGCTGTGCAGGGTGAATACGTGGTCTGTTGTATGGTAATTTGGTAAAAAGCCAATTTAACATTTGCTCAGTACATTCTTTTCACTGAGGAAATGTACGAGTCTGCTGTTAATGATGATGCAAAGGATTTTCCCAAGGTTGCGGTTGACGCATTTCTCCCGGTAGTTATTGGGGTCAAATTTGTCTCCACTTTTGTAGATTGGGGTGATCAGTCCTTGGTTCCAAATATTGGGGAAGATGCCAGAGCTAAGGATGATGTTAAAGAGTTTAAGGAAAGCAAATTGGAATGTGTGGTCTGTATATTTTATCATTTCATTGAGGATACCATTAACACCACAGGCCTTTTTGGGATGGAGGGTTTGCATTCTGTCCTGTAGGTTCTGGTAGTGTTTAATAGTTGATTCTAAGATTTGTATTTGATCATGTATATGTTTTTGCTGTTTGCTGTTTGTTATAGGGACCAAAGATTAGAGAAGCCGTTTTGGATAGATAACTCTTTGTGTTATTTGTTTAGTGTTTTCCAGTCTATGGATTCTTCAATTACATTGAGCTGATGTGCTGTTCCTTCTTTTTCCGTAGTATATTTTGGTATTGCTTTAGTGATTCACCATAGTGAAGGCGTAGGCTCAGTGTAACGATGTACGCTGAGAGTCGGGAAGCAAGTTCAGGGAGTGAATACATTTCATAAATCAATGAACAAAACAGGAACCACAAACACACCGACATGAAGCAGGAACAATGACGACTGGGGAAGAAACCAAAGGGAGTGACATGTAAAGGGCAGGTAATCAAGGAGGTGATGGAGTCCAGGTGAGTGCCATTATGCGCATAATGCTGGTGACAGGTGTGCGCCCTAACGAGCAGCCTGGTGACCTAGAGGCCGGAGAGGGAGCTCCACTGACACTCAGGTTTTCTGGGTCTCTATGTTTTTGGTTGGATAGGTTTCTTTCTCTCACTCAATTCAATTCAATTTCAATTTAAGGGCTTTATTGGCATGGCACATATATGTTAATAAATACGGGTTCTATTAACAATGGTGTTTGTTCTTCACTGGTTGCCCTTTTCTTGCTGTGATGGCACACTGTGGTATTTCACCCAGTAGATATGGGAGTTTATCCAAATTGGGTTTGTTGTTGAATTTTTTGTGTATCTGTGTAATCTGAGGGAAAAATGTGTCTCTAATATGGTCACACATTTGGCAGAATGTTGAGAGCCAGGTCTGCGTATGGTAGCCTTTCTCAATAGCAAGGCTATGCTCACTGAGTCTGTACATAGTTTGGGTCAGTCACAGTGGTCAGGTATTCTGCCACTGTTTACTCTCTGTTTAGGGCCAAATAGCATTCTAGTTTGTTCTGTTTTATGTTAATTCATTCCAATGTGTCAAGTAATTATATTTTTGTTTTTGCATTATTTGGTTGGGTCTAATTGTGTTGCTGTCCTGGGACTCTTTGGGGTCTGTTTGTGTTTGTGAACATTGCCCCAGGAGCAGCTTGCTTAGGGGACTCTTCTCCAGGTTCATCTCTCTGTGGGTGATGGCTTTGTTATGGAAGGTTTGGGAATCACTTCTTTTTAGGTGGTTGTAGAATTTAATGGCTCATTTCTGGATTTTGATAGTTTGCTGGTATCGGCCTAAAATCTCTCTCTCTCCTTGTCCCCTTTCATTCCATTCCTCTCTCCCTTTCTTTCAATCCCTCTCCTTCACTCAGTCACTCTTTCTTTTTCCTCTCTCTCCCTCTCTCTCTCCATCTCTTTCGCTCTCTCCATGCCTCCATCCCTCTCTCTTTCTCTCTCTCCACGCCACCATCCCTCTCTCTCGCTCTCGCTCTTCGCTCCGGGTGCTTTCGGTCTTCTCAGATTACAGTTGAATATTACAGGCCGTGACCAATCTCCAATTAACCAAATGTTGCCGGGGTATACTATCACCCATGACTCCTTTCATGGCCCTTTAAATGTCTTTTCAGGCGCTGGAATATTTCGGTGCACATCAGAATATGGTTGGCTGCTAAAACCAAACCCCCTCACTTTTTGACTTGGAAGCTTAACCCAAATAAATCAATCTCACTGTAATGTATTCAAACATAAGCGAAGATGCATTAACAGAAGCTCCAAATTGTATTTCAATCAAGTAAATTACCGCCGCAGTTCCACTTTTGAAAGGCTGACCGATGCGTTTTAGTCTTCATTTTGGCTAATAAAGAATCTGACACATTTTTTTTTGCTTAAAATGAATGAAGCTTTGACAACATTTGACAACGTTCCACAATCCACCGGTCAACATGTCTGAACCAGAGCACATCCGCACATTACTCCCCTTTGTATGTCTCCTCTCTGAGATGGCTTGGCAGTCCTGCCTGTGTGACATTTCTTATGTATCTATTATGATGTTAATGGGTCGCTTCTCACACTCACGTCCATGTGCCGCCATTCCTTTAAATGATCATTGGAAAATAATTAGAGGCTAAAAGGTTTATTTTCCCTCCAAACAGTATGGGTGGAATAAATCACAGAGTGGCAGCGAGGCAGCGAGGAGAGCTAGAGCCATGATACTAACCACTGCTGCCTGCTGCAGCATGAGAGAGAGAGAGAGAGAGAGAGAGAGAGAGAGAGAGAGAGAGAGAGGCTGAACACATGGGGAGAGAGAGAGAGAGAGAGAGGCTGAACACATGGGGAGAGAGAGAGAGAGAGAGAGAGAGAGAGAGAGAGAGAGAGAGAGAGAGAGGCTGAACACATGGGGAGAGAGAGAGAGAGAGAGAGAGAGAGGCTGAACACATGGGGAGAGAGAGAGAGAGAGAGAGAGAGAGAGAGAGAGAGAAAGGCTGAACACATGGGGTGATGCAAGTCTAGAGCTGCCTGGTTAGAAAGAGTTCTCAGCATCATAACATCACCCAAACTTTTGGGATTTGGGGATTTTGTATGTCAGAAGTTGACAAGTGCATCAACTATCAGAACTCTGAGCGAGTGCACAAAACCCCTTTATCTCTCTTGATACATTTTTATATGGGTTGGCTTCAACTGTTTTATTCTGTTCGGCACAGCAAGTGAAATAGATTCTCCACAACACACCAGCACTCATATCCACAGTGGACTTGATCCTCTCTGTCCATATACCACTTACATACACAGTGGACTTGATCCTCTCTGTCCATATACCACTCAAATACACAGTGGACTTGAACCTCTCTGTCCATATACCACTTACATACACAGTGGACTTAATCCTCTCTGTCCATATACCACTCAAATACACAGTGGACTTGATCCTCTCTGTCCATATACCACTCAAATACACAGTGGACTTGAACCTCTGTGTCCATATACCACTCATATACACAGTGGACTTGATCCTCTCTGTCCATATACCACTTACATACACAGTGGACTTGATCCTCTCTGTCCATATACCACTCAAATACACAGTGGACTTGAACCTCTCTGTCCATATACCACTCAAATACTGGACTTGATCCATATACCACTCAAATACACAGTGGACTTGAACCTCTGTGTCCATATACCACTCATATACACAGTGGACTTGATCCTCTCTGTCCATATACCACTCACATACACAGTGGACTTGAACCTCTCTGTCCATATACCACTCACATACACAGTGGACTTGAACCTCTCTGTCCATATACCACTCATATACACAGTGGACTTGAACCCCTCTGTCCATATACCATTTTATTGCACTGCAATGTTTATTTCTCTCTCTCTCATGTCAAGTGACTTCAAAAGGACACCCAATAGTGTGAAGGACTTTTATGTCACCAGAGGTGAATGCTTTGCTAAGGGACTGTATAAAACTGAGTTTGTTCTGGTTGTGGAGACTGGTGAAACGTGTATGTGAGAGATGGGGGTTAAAGATGGATCCCACTATTGGAGGACAGGGAACTCGATATACAGTATGATATGTTCAAAAAGAGGCAGCACGGATTTCCTTGAAAATGTTGCTGTGTTTGTTTTTAATATTATTCGTTAAATGCATTTACTGCATATTTTATACGGTGAAGATACAGTATATATCAACCAGGGTTGTGCTCAATTCAAATTGAAGGCAGTCAATTCAGAAAAATTATAATAATTACAATTCATTAATTTAAAAAATGCTTTTATTTTCAATGACTTCTCAATAAACTGAAAAGTAGAAGCTATTTATTTAGAATGTTTTAACATTTCAGATTTGTTTTAAATCACTTCCTGAATTGACTGCCTTGAATTTGAATTGTGCCAAACCATGGTATCAACCAAAGTACCAAAGTCTGTTTTTCTGTTAAAACCAACACTATGGAGGTCAGCGGCGTTTTAATTCCACGTGACTTCCATTCTGGATGTTTCAATTTACAGTCTGTTTTTCTGACTCCTGAAACACCACTGTTCAGCACAAACCCGTTTGAAAGGAACAACAACCAATGAAATTAAAAGATCTGAGAGAGAGAGAGAGGAGCTTTGGTCGGGAAGGACTTATTTTATTTTTGTTGTCGCTGTAGTTCTTCAAAGGGCTTGCCGGGTCTCAGTCTAAACATCCTCTATGTTACCCCCAAACATAACTGATAGCTATTTCTGACGTGAGGCAACGCAGCGCCTGGAAATTGGTTGTCTGCAGGCCGAAGGTAGAATAGAATTCTCCCGAGCATCTTGAGAAAAAGCATCTGGTGAGGGACACAAGAAGTCCTCCTCAGGTTTAAACCTTTGTTTCTTAAGAGATCCCTCGCTCTCCCCCCTCCCCTTGTCCTGACATCAGGGTAATTGGAGATCATTACAGACCCACAATGCGACCCTCTCAGATCTCCGGCTGAGTAATGGAAATGAATTGTGGTGTTGGGGCGCATGGCAGCTCCTCGTAACAACAGCAGCACAGAATGGAAACGGAGCACTATAGTGAGAAGAGGAGAGGTAGAGAGGTACGACTTTCCCCCCAAATTGAATCCAAGTGAAGATATCCTGTTCAGGGCATCTATTGGTTAGGCGAGCAGCTGAAACGAGCCAGATTGTTGGCTGGCGTTCTTATAGCCCCGCTCCGTGTTTTTGTTTGGCTGAAGTGGGGTTGGGATGGGGTGGGATTGGAGGGGGGGCTGCCTCACATCAAAAGAATTTGTAACAAACCTAATTCATCACAAGCGTAGGATGAGCTGGTAAGAAAGATGAAAGTCAGTTGGCATGGAAACTGAAAGCACATCAGCACTCGAGCTGGAGTACAAAAGGCTGTCTGCGTTGTTCTTGTTGCATTTCCTACAACGTGAAAGGATCCGTAAGTGCTATCATGACCTTCCCAAGAAAATTACCCAATTATGGCTAACTAGAATGCTCAATTAGACTTATTTCTGTACATTGTAAATCCATGTGTATTACAATTTTCCTTGTTTTTTTTCAGTGTTATGTAGCGTCTACATTGTCAGCTACACACCTTTTGTGTTTTCTATATTCTGAACACATTTACAGCGGTTTGTTGATGGAAAGGGAAAGTAGATGGATGAATCAATTAATCAAAAATCAATATCTAGATTTTAATTTGACCTTTATTTAACTAGGCAAGTCAGTAAAGATAAATCCAAGATCAAAAGAATCTGAACCACAATTCACACACACACACACACACACACACACACACACACACACACACACACACACACACACACACACACACACACACACACACACACACACACCCTCTCCCCTCTACTTCCACAGGTGAGTCTTCTAGAAGTTAATTGGAGAGCGGTAAGCCAGATGTATGTCTTGCCTTCATCAGATCTCAGAAAGGGGAATTCCACACCTCACAGCTGTATTAGACCACCAATGTAGCATCACACACACACACACACACACACACACACACACACACACACACACACACACACACACACACACACACACACACACACACACACACACACACACACACAGAGGCATGCATACTCATGTGCACACCCACAAACAAGCACACACTGCAGATTGGGCCACACACTGGGCCAACATTATTATTATTATTTATATGTTTGTGAGTGAGAAAGAGAGAGAGTTTCTATTCTGCAAACCGCAGCAGCACAAGCATTTCCTGAACAAAACTGTAACTTCCCAGCATTATAAAAACAAAACTGCCATTCACTACCACTAACTGCTGACAGATAACAATACTACTGCCCCAAAACATGTATGGTCAAAACATTTCATTGGAAGGCAGGGCCCCTCTAAACAGGTAACCCACAAGGACTCTCCTTTGTGTCCCCCCCCTCTCTCTCACTCTCTCCCTCTCCCCCTCTCTCTCTTGCTCTCCCTCTCTCTGTATATCTCCCCCTCTCTCTATACATATATACTTCAACCTCTCTCTCTCTCTCTCTCTCTCTCTCTCTCTCTCTCTCTCTCTCTCTCTCTCTCTCTCTCCCTTTCTCTCTCTCCTCCCCCTTTCTCTCTCTCACTCTCTCACTCCCCCTCTCTCTCTCTCACTCTACTCCCTCTACCCCCCTCTCTCTCTCCCCCTCTCTCTGTATATCTCCACCTCTCTCTCTCCCTCTATATATATATATATATCTCCCCTCTCTCTATATATATATATATCTCCCCCCCTCCCTCTCTCTCTCTCTCTCTCTCTCTCTCTCTCCCTCTCTATATATATCTCCCCCTCTCTCTCTATATATATATATATCTCCCCCCTCCCTCTCCCCCTCTCTCTCTCTCTCTCTCTCTCTCTCTCTCTCTACCTCTCTACTCTATGTATATCTCCCCCTCTCTCTATATATATATATATATCTCCACCTCTATCTCTCTCTCTCTCTCTCTCTCCCCCCTCTCTCTCTCTCCCGAGGTGGAGTTTGATATAACAGTAGGCTATATCTCCCCCTCTCTCTCTCTCTCTCTCTCTCTCTCTCTCTCTCTCTATATATATATATATATATATATATATATATCCACCTCTATCTCTCTCTCTCTCTATATATATATATATATATCCCCCTCCCTCTCCCCCTCTCTCTCTCTCTCTCTCTCTCTCTATATATATATATATATATATATATATCCACCTCTCTCTCTCTCTCTCTCTCTCTCTCTCTCTCTCTCTCCCCCCCTCCCCCTCTCTCTCCCCCGAGGTGGAGTTTGATATAACAGTAGGCTATATCTCCCCCCCCTCTCTCTCCCGAGGTGGAGTTTGATCTAACAGTAGGCTATATCTCGCAGTGTCACAAACGCACAGCGGTGGCTCCATGCCTTCAAAGGGCATCAGTGACAGGTTTTTAAAAATAACATATGAAATATTCATTTTCCAAGACAGAGACTGAAAATAGCTTGGCTTATGTGTTGTTTATTTTCTTTAATGTTCATCTCTGTTTTCTTTTAAAGTCAAATGCAACTGCAAGGCTTTAGAGGATTTTGCAGTAAAGTACAGTAAGTCCAAAATGTTTGATATTTCACAATATTCATGACGTCACAAGGACACGCAGTATGTCAAGAACGACAGGCTGAGGAGCAGGCTGGTTTTAGTTTGAAAACTACATTCCTATATTTAACATTTTAGTTATTTAGCAGATTGACAACTAGAACATAGAGAAATCCAGTATTTGATGCAAAAACATTGAAAACCCAGAAATGTAGGATTTTTTCAAATGATCTTTTTAAGTATCATTTCAGTCACTGGTTTGATATCTTGCACGCAAGCACACAAACACACACACCCCACACAATCTTCTTAATAATTAGATTTATCTGCAAAACTTCTCGCCGTACGAGACCTCAGGGATTCTCGCTGTGGCCAACTTTACTTTGTACGATCTAGACTCGTCTCTTTCTGCCCTCAATTAAAAGTTTTAACTTTGTAGCTCGTTACAGCTCGGCATGTGCTCATCATTATATTAAACTTGCGGTTCTCTAGTTTTCTACAGTCCGTACTGAACTATCAACAAAATATCCCATTGGGTCTCAATAGCAAGAGCAGCAAAGAGCCAGCTGAATTTAACTGCATATGATTTACAGAACTGTGGCCCTCATCCCAAATGGCACCCTATTCCCTAAAGGGTGTCCTTGTCTAAAGTAGTGCACTAACAAAGGGATAGGGTGGCATTTAGGACCAGCAATGTATGTCCCCAAACTAACTGACAAGCAGCCCTCAACCAGTGAGCTCTTATGGTTGTTGATCAAGATAATCTGGGATATTGATCTCAGAAACTTAAAAGAAGTTACTGGTTGTTTTCTTCTATCGTTTCATCCACAAGCCTCTCTCTCTCTCTCTCTCTCTCTCTCTCTCTCTCTCCCCTCTCTCTCTCTCTCTCTCTCTCTCTCTCTCTCTTCCCCTCTCTCTCTCTCTCTTCCCCTCTCTCTCTCTCTCTTCCTCTCTCTTCCCCCCCCTGTCTCTCTCTCTCTCTCTCTCTTCCCTCTCTCTCTCTCTCTTCCACTCTCTCTCTCTCTCTCTCTCTCTCCTCCTCTCCCCCCCTGTCTCTCTCTTCCCCCCCCCCTGTCTCTCTCTTCCCCTCTCTCTCTCTCTCTCCCTCTCTCTCTCTCTCCTCTCTCTCTCTCTCTCTCTCTCTCTTCTTCTCTCTCTCTCTCTCTCTCCCCTCTCTCTCTCTCTCTCTCTCTCTTCCCCTCTCTCTCTCTCTCTCTCTCATGGTTACTTGTTTACAGCCAAACCACTTCAAATCATAAACACAGATAGCGTACTCCAACTGAACACACACACGGGAAACATAAATCCCACATCAATTTGAAAAACCAAACCCAAGCAAACATGACTCCCTCCTTCTCCTCCACACGTTCAAAGGGGACAGCTTCATCTTCCCCAATTTAAGAGGAATCACTCTTAAAACCTGGAAGATGGTAGTGGGGCTTCAAACCGATAGTGTCCGGAATGCTTCATCACCACAACAACAAGAGGAATGTCCGGAATGCTTCATCATCACAACAACAAGAGGTATGTTCGGATGCTTCATCATCACAACAACAAGAGGAATGTCCGGATGCTTCATCATCACAACAACAAGAGGAATGTCCGGATGCTTCATCATCACAACAACAAGAGGAATGTCCGGATGCTTCATCATCACAACAACAAGAGGAATGTCCGGAATGCTTCATCATCACAACAACAAGAGGAATGTCCGGATGCTTCATCATCACAACAACAAGAGGAATGTCCGGATGCTTCATCATCACAACAACAAGAGGAATGTCCGGATGCTTCATCATCACAACAACAAGAGGAATGTCCGGATGCTTCATCATCACAACAACAAGAGGAATGTCCGGATTCTTCATCATCACAACAACAAGAGGAATGTCCGGAATGCTTCATCATCACAACAACAAGAGGAACAATGGGGGGGTCAACCCTCATGAGGCCTCTTCACCCCAACATCAAAACACACACAGAGGGACAAACAGGGACTCATTCCACTTATCGCCTAAGTATCTAAAGAGGTTGGAGAGTTTAGTGGATTACCCATGGTCCTCGCTGCCTGGTGCACCCAGGGGCCGCCACGTTGAAAGGAAGGATCAGGAGGAGCTCTGTGGATTTGGGAATCTTGGGATACTGCCTTCACCATCCCCCGTTGGAAATGCCCAACATCCCTCAGCCAATAAGTATTCCAATGTGTTGAGAATGTTTAGGATTTGGTTAGTGTTAATCATATACAAACAAAGAGTGGAGTTTCTTATTTTATGTTTCACATCAAATCCAAGGTGTTGGTTTGACTTGGTTTGGACCTGGCACTATTGTGACCCGACTAAAACACCTTGAAGTGAATGAACGGACCCCCCTGGTCACAATAGACTGGGGCTTTCCCCAACCAAACACTGTGACTACACGCCTGGCCAAACACCCTGAAACCATGGATTAAGTATGTTTCATCTCTCTCTATTTCTCCCTCCCTCTGTTCCGCCTCCCCTCTCTCTCTCCATCTCTTCCTCACCCTTTCTCTGTCTCTTCTTCTATTTTCCACCTCCCATCTCTCTCTTTAACAGGAGCTGCTCCAGTTTCAGTGCAGTGAGTTAGTGTTAGACCAGGGGAGACCAGGCAGAGTAGTGAGTTAGTGTTAGACCAGGGGAGACCAGGGGAGACCAGGCAGAGTAGTGAGTTAGTGTTAGACCAGGGGAGACCAGGGGAGACCAGGCAGAGTAGTGAGTTAGTGTTAGACCAGGGGAGACCAGGCAGAGTAGTGAGTTAGTGTTAGACCAGGGGAGACCAGGGGAGACCAGGCAGAGTAGTGAGTTAGTGTTAGACCAGGGGAGACCAGGCAGAGTAGTGAGTTAGTGTTAGACCAGGGGAGACCAGGCAGAGTAGTGAGTTAGTGTTAGACCAGGGGAGACCAGGGGAGACCAGGCAGAGTAGTGAGTTAGTGTTAGACCAGGGGAGACCAGGGGAGACCAGGCAGAGTAGTGAGTTAGTGTTAGACCAGGGGAGACCAGGCAGAGTAGTGAGTTAGTGTTAGACCAGGGGAGACCAGGGGAGACCAGGCAGAGTAGTGAGTTAGTGTTAGACCAAGGGAGACCAGGCAGAGTAGTGAGTTAGTGTTAGACCAGGGGAGACCAGGCAGAGTAGTGAGTTAGTGTTAGACCAGGGGAGTCCAGGGGAGACCAGGCAGAGTAGTGAGTTAATGTTAGACCAGGGGAGACCAGGCAGAGTAGTGAGTTAGTGTTAGACCAGGGGAGACCAGGCAGAGTAGTGAGTTAGTGTTAGACCAGGGGAGACCAGGCAGAGTAGTGAGTTAGTGTTAGACCAGGGGAGACCAGTCAGTGTAGTGAGTTATTGTTCGACCAGGGGAGACCAGTTAGAGTAGTGAGTTAGTGTTAGACCAGGGGAGACCAGGGGAGACCAGGCAGAGTAGTGAGTTAGTGTTAGACCAGGGGAGACCAGGCAGAGTAGTGAGTTAGTGTTAGACCAGGGGAGACCAGTCAGAGTAGTGAGTTAGTGTTAGACCAGGGGAGACCAGGGGAGACCAGGCAGAGTAGTGAGTTAGTGTTAGGCCAGGGGAGACCAGGCAGAGTAGTGAATTAGTGTTCGACCAGGGGAGACCAGTTGGAGTAGTGAGTTAGTGTTAGACCAGGGGAGACCAGGCAGAGTAGTGAGTTAGTGTTAGACCAGGGGAGACCAGGCAGAGTAGTGAGTTAGTGTTAGACCAGGGGAGATCAGGCAGAGTAGTGAGTTAGTGTTAGACCAGGGGAGACCAGGGGAGACCAGGCAGAGTAGTGAGTTAGTGTTAGACCAGGGGAGACCAGGCAGAGTAGTGAGTTAGTGTTAGACCAGGGGAGTCCAGGGGAGACCAGGCAGAGTAGTGAGTTAATGTTAGACCAGGGGAGACCAGTCAGAGTAGTGAGTTAGTGTTAGACCAGGGGAGACCAGTCAGAGTAGTGACTTAGTGTTAGACCAGGGGAGACCAGTCAGAGTAGTGACTTAGTGTTAGACCAGGGAGACCAGTAGTGAGTTAGTGTTAGACCAGGGAGACCAGGCAGTGCAGTGAGTTAGTGTTAGACCAGGGAGACCAGGGAGACCAGGGAGACCAGAGTAGTGAGTTAGTGTTAGACCAGGGGAGACCAGGCAGACCAGGGAGACCAGTCAGAGTAGTGAGTTAGTGTCAGACCAGGGGAGACCAGGGGAGACCAGGCAGAGTAGTGAGTTAGTGTTAGACCAGGGGAGACCAGGCAGAGTAGTGAATTAGTGTTCGACCAGGGGAGACCAGTTGGAGTAGTGAGTTAGTGTTAGACCAGGGGAGACCAGGCAGAGTAGTGAGTTAGTGTTAGACCAGGGGAGACCAGGCAGAGTAGTGAGTTAGTGTTAGACCAGGGGAGATCAGGCAGAGTAGTGAGTTAGTGTTAGACCAGGGGAGACCAGGGGAGACCAGGCAGAGTAGTGAGTTAGTGTTAGACCAGGGGAGACCAGGCAGAGTAGTGAGTTAGTGTTAGACCAGGGGAGACCAGGCAGAGTAGTGAGTTAATGTTAGACCAGGGGAGACCAGTCAGAGTAGTGAGTTAGTGTTAGACCAGGGGAGACCAGTCAGAGTAGTGACTTAGTGTTAGACCAGGGGAGACCAGTCAGAGTAGTGACTTAGTGTTAGACCAGGGGAGACCAGTCAGTGCAGTGAGTTAGTGTTAGACCAGGGGAGACCAGGGGAGACCAGGCAGAGTAGTGAGTTAGTGTTAGACCAGGGGAGACCAGGGGAGACCAGGCAGAGTAGTGAGTTAGTGTTAGACCAGGGAGACCAGGGGAGACCAGGCAGAGTAGTGAGTTAGTGTTAGACCAGGGGAGACCAGGCAGAGTAGTGAGTTAGTGTTAGACCAGGGGAGACCAGGGGAGACCAGGCAGAGTAGTGAGTTAGTGTTAGACCAGGGGAGACCAGGGGAGACCAGGCAGAGTAGTGAGTTAGTGTTAGACCAGGGGAGACCAGGCAGAGTAGTGAGTTAGTGTTAGACCAGGGGAGACCAGGGGAGACCAGGCAGAGTAGTGAGTTAGTGTTAGACCAGGGAGACCAGGCAGAGTAGACCAGGGAGACCAGGCAGAGTAGTGAGTTAGTGTTAGACCAGGGGAGACCAGGCAGAGTAGTGAGTTAGTGTTAGACCAGGGAGACCAGAGAGTAGTGAGTTAGTGTTAGACCAGTAGTGAGTTAGACCAGGGGAGACCAGGCAGTTGAGTTAGTGTTAGACCAGGGGAGACCAGGGAGACCAGGCAGAGTAGTGAGTTAGTGTTAGACCAGGGAGACCAGTCAGAGTAGTGAGTTAGTGTTAGACCAGGGGAGACCAGTCAGAGTAGTGAGACCAGGGAGACCAGTCAGAGTAGTGACTTAGTGTTAGACCAGGGAGACCAGAGAGTAGTGAGTTAGTGTTAGACCAGGGAGACCAGTCAGAGTAGTGACTTAGTGTTAGTGTGACTTAGTGTTAGACCAGGGGAGACCAGGCAGAGTAGTGAGTTAGTGTTAGACCAGGGGAGACCAGGGGAGACCAGGCAGAGTAGTGACTTAGTGTTAGACCAGGGAGACCAGGCAGAGTAGTGAGTTAGTGTTAGACCAGGGGAGACCAGGCAGAGTAGTGACTTAGACCAGGGGAGACCAGGCAGAGTAGTGAGTTAGTGTTAGACCAGGGGAGACCAGGGAGACCAGAGTAGTGACTTAGTGTTAGACCAGGGAGACCAGGCAGAGTAGTGAGTTAGTGTTAGACCAGGGAGACCAGGCAGAGTAGTGAGTTAGTGTTAGACCAGGGAGACCAGGGAGACCAGGCAGAGTAGTGAGTTAGTGTTAGACCAGGCAGGTAGTGAGACCAGGGAGACCAGGCAGAGTAGTGAGTTAGTGTTAGACCAGGGAGACCAGGCAGAGTAGTGAGTTAGTGTTAGACCAGGGAGACCAGGCAGAGTAGTGACTTAGTGTTAGACCAGGGAGAGGAGACCAGTCAGAGTAGTGACTTAGTGTTAGACCAGTCAGACTTAGTGTTAGACCAGGGAGACCAGTCAGAGTAGTGACTTAGTGTTAGACCAGGGAGACCAGTCAGAGTAGTGACTTAGTGTTAAACCAGGGGAGACCAGGCAGAGTAGTGACTTAGTGTTAGACCAGGGGAGACCAGTCAGAGTAGTGACTTAATGTTAGACCAGGGGAGACCAGTCAGAATAGTGAGTTAGTGTTAGACCAGGGGAGACCAGTCAGAGTAGTGAGTTAGTGTTAGACCAGGGGAGACCAGTCAGAGTAGTGACTTAGTGTTAGACCAGGGAGACCAGTCAGTGTAGTGACTTAGTGTTAGACCAGGGAGACCAGGCAGAGTTGACTTAGTGTTAGACCAGGGAGGAGTGACCAGGGAGACCAGGCAGAGTAGTGAGTTAGTGTTAGACCAGGGAGACCAGTCAGAGTAGTGAGTTAGTGTTAGACCAGGGACCAGTCAGAGTAGTGACCCAGGGAGACCAGTCAGAGTAGTGAGTTAGTGTTAGACCAGGGAGAGACCAGGCAGAGTAGTGAGTTAGTGTTAGACCAGGGAGACCAGGGGAGACCAGAGTAGTGACTTAGTGTTAGACCAGGGAGACCAGTCAGAGTAGTGACTTAGTGTTAGACCAGGGAGACCAGTCAGAGTAGTGAGTTAGTGTTAGACCAGGGAGACCAGGGAGACCAGTCAGAGTAGTGAGTTAGTGTTAGACCAGGGAGACCAGGCAGAGTAGTGAGTTAGTGTTAGACCAGGGAGACCAGTCAGAGTAGTGAGTTAGTGTTAGACCAGGGAGACCAGGCAGAGTAGTGAGACCAGGGGAGACCAGTCAGAGTAGTGAGTTAGTGTTAGACCAGGGAGACCAGGCAGAGTAGTGAGTTAGTGTTAGACCAGGGGAGACCAGTGAGTAGTGACTTAGTGTTAGACCAGGGAGACCAGGCAGAGTAGTGAGTTAGTGTTAGACCAGGGGAGACCAGGCAGAGTAGTGACTTAGTGTTAGACCAGGGGGAGACCAGTCAGAGTAGTGACTTAGTGTTAGACCAGGGAGACCAGGCAGAGTAGTGACTTAGTGTTAGACCAGGGAGACCAGGCAGAGTAGTGAGTTAGACCAGGGGAGACCAGGCAGAGTAGTGTTAGACCAGTGGACCAGGGGAGACCAGGGGAGACCAGGCAGAGTAGTGACTTAGTGTTAGACCAGGGACCAGAGACCAGGGAGACCAGGGGAGAGTAGTGACTTAGTGTTAGAGACCAGGGGAGACCAGGGAGACAGAGTAGTGACTTAGTGTTAGACCAGGGAGACCAGGCAGAGTAGTGAGTTAGTGTTAGACCAGGGAGACCAGGCAGAGTAGTGAGTTAGTGTTAGACAGAGTAGTGAGACCAGGCAGTAGTGAGTTAATGTTAGTGTTAGACCAGGGAGACCAGTCAGAGTAGTGACTTAGTGTTAGACCAGGGAGACCAGTCAGAGTAGTGACTTGACTTAGTGTTAGACTAGGGGAGACCAGGCAGTGTAGTGACTTAGTGTTAGACCAGGGAGACCAGTCAGAGTAGTGACTTAGTGTTAGACCAGGGAGACCAGTCAGTGTAGTGACTTAGTGTTAGACCAGGGAGACCAGGCAGAGTAGTGAGTTAGTGTTAGACCAGGGAGACCAGACCAGTCAGAGTAGTGACTTAGTGTTAGACCAGGGAGACCAGTCAGAGTAGTGACTTAGTGTTAGACCAGGGAGACCAGGCAGAGTAGTGAGTTAGTGTTAGACCAGGGAGACCAGGGAGACCAGGCAGAGTAGTGACTTAGTGTTAGACCAGGAGAGACCAGTCAGAGTAGTGACTTAGACCAGGGAGACCAGGCAGAGTAGTGACTTAGTGTTAGACCAGGGAGACCAGGCAGAGTAGTGACTTAGTGTTAGACCAGGGAGACCAGGCAGAGTAGTGAGTTAGTGTTAGACCAGGGAGACCAGTCAGAGTAGTGACTTAGTGTTAGACCAGGGAGACCAGTCAGAGTAGTGAGTGACTTAGTGTTAGACCAGGGAGACCAGTCAGAGTAGTGACCAGGGAGACCAGTCAGTGTAGTGACTTAGTGTTAGACCAGGAGACCAGTCAGAGTAGTGACTTAGTGTTAGACCAGGGAGTGTTAGACCAGGGAGACCAGTCAGTGACTTAGTGTTAGAGGGAGACCAGTCAGTGTTGAGTTAGTGTTAGACCAGGAGACCAGGCAGAGTAGTGAGTTAGTGTTAGACCAGGGACCAGGGAGACCAGGCAGAGTAGTGAGTTAGTGTTAGACCAGGGAGACCAGTCAGAGTAGTGACTTAGTGTTAGACCAGGGAGACCAGGCAGAGTAGTGAGTTAGTGTTAGACCAGGGAGACCAGGGAGACAGAGTAGTGACTTAGTGTTAGACCAGGGAGACCAGTCAGAGTAGTGACTTAGTGTTAGACCAGGGAGACCAGGCAGAGTAGTGACTTAGTGTTAGAGACCAGGCAGAGTAGTGAGTTAGTGTTAGACCAAGGAGACCAGGCAGAGTAGTGACTTAGTGTTAGAGACCAGTCAGAGTAGTGAGTTAGTGTTAGACCAGGGAGATCAGGCAGAGTAGTGAGTTAGTGTTAGACCAGGGGAGACCAGGGAGACAGAGTAGTGAGTTAGTGTTAGACCAGGGGAGACCAGTCAGAGTAGTGAGTTAGTGTTAGACCAGGGAGACCAGTCAGAGTAGTGACTTAGTGTTAGACCAGGGAGACCAGTTAGTGAGTGTTAGACCAGGGAGACCAGGCAGAGTAGTGACTTAGTGTTAGACCAGGGAGACCAGGGTAGTGACTTAGTGTTAGACCAGGGAGACCAGTCAGAATAGTGAGTTAGTGTTAGACCAGGGAGACCAGGCAGAGTAGTGAGTTAGTGTTAGACCAGGGGAGACCAGTCAGTGTAGTGACTTAGTGTTAGACCAGGGAGACCAGGCAGAGTAGTGACTTAGTTAGACCAGGGAGACCAGTGTAGTGAGACCAGGGAGACCAGGCAGAGTAGTGACTTAGTGTTAGACCAGGGGAGACCAGGGGAGACAGAGTAGTGACTTAGTGTTAGACCAGGGAGACCAGTCAGAATAGTAGTGACTTAGTGTTAGACCAGGGAGACCAGGCAGAGTAGTGAGTTAGTGTTAGACCAGGGAGACCAGGCAGAGTGACTTAGTGTTAGACCAGGGGAGACCAGTCAGAGTAGTGACTTAGTGTTAGACCAGGGGAGACCAGTCAGAGTAGTGACTTAGTGTTAGACCAGGGAGACCAGTCAGAGTAATGACTTAGTGTTAGACCAGGGAGACCAGTCAGTGTAGTGACTTAGTGTTAAACCAGAGACCAGGGAGTAGTGAGACCAGGGAGACCAGTCAGAGTAGTGACTTAATGTTAGACCAGGGAGACCAGTCAGAATAGTGAGTTAGTGTTAGACCAGGGAGACCAGTCAGAGTAGTGAGTTAATGTTAGAACAGGGAGACCAGTCAGTGTAGTGACTTAGTGTTAGACCAGGGAGACCAGTCAGTGTAGTGACTTAGTGTTAGACCAGGGAGACCAGTCAGAGTAGTGACTTAGTGTTAGACCAGGGAGACCAGTCAGAATAGTGAGTTAGTGTTAGACCAGGGAGACCAGTCAGAGTAGTGAGTTAATGTTAGACCAGGGAGACCAGTCAGTAGTGACTTAGTGTTAGACCAGGGGAGACCAGACCAGGAGAGACCAGTCAGAGTAGTGACTTAGTGTTAGACCAGGGAGACCAGGCAGAGTAGTGAGTTAGTGTTAGACCAGGGAGAGACCAGTCAGAGTAGTGACTTAGTGTTAGATCAGGGAGACCAGTCAGAGTAGTGACTTAGTTGAGACCAGGGAGACCAGTTAGTGACTTAGTGTTAGATCCAGGGAGACCAGGGAGACCAGTCAGAGTAGTGACTTAGTGTTAGATCAGGGAGACCAGTCAGAGTAGTGACTTAGTGTTAGATCCAGGGAGACCAGTCAGAGTAGTGACTTAGTGTTAGATCAGGGAGACCAGTCAGAGTAGTGACTTAGTGTTAGACCAGGGAGACCAGTCAGAGTAGTGACTTAGTGTTAGACCAGGGAGACCAGGCAGAGTAGTGAGTTAGTGTTAGACCAGGGAGACCAGTCAGAGTAGTGACTTAGTGTTAGACCAGGGAGACCCAGGCAGAGTAGTGAGTTAGTGTTAGACCAGGGACCAGGAGACCAGTCAGAGTAGTGACTTAGTGTTAGATCAGGGAGACCAGTCAGAGTGAGTGACCAGGGAGACCAGTTAGTTAGTGTTAGACCAGGGGAGACCAGTCAGAGTAGTGACTTTTTGTTAGACCAGGGAGACCAGTCAGAGTAGTGACTTAGTGTTAGTTAGTGACTTAGTGTTAGACTAGGGGAGACCAGGGAGACCAGGGAGACCAGTCAGAGTGAGTGAGACCAGGGAGACCAGTCAGTGTAGTGACTTAGTGTTAGACCAGGGAGACCAGGCAGAGTAGTGAGTTTGTGTTAGACCAGGGAGACCAGTCAGTGTAGTGACTTAGTGTTAGACCAGGAGACCAGGTGTAGTGACTTAGTGTTAGACCAGGGAGACCAGTCAGTGTAGTGACTTAGTGTTAGACCAGGGGAGACCAGGGAGACCAGGCAGAGTAGTGACTTAGTGTTAGACCAGGAGAGACCAGTCAGGTAGTGACTTAGTGTTAGACCAGGGAGACCAGGCAGAGTAGTGAGTTAGTGTTAGAGACCAGGGAGACCAGGCAGAGTAGTGACTTAGTGTTAGACCAGGGGACCAGGGAGACCAGTCAGAGTAGTGACTTAGTGTTAGACAGGGGAGACCAGTCAGAGTAGTGAGTGTTAGACCAGGGAGACCAGTCAGAGTAGTGACTTAGTGTTAGACCAGGGGAGACCAGTCAGTGTAGTGACTTAGTGTTAAACCAGGGGAGACCAGGCAGAGTAGTGACTTAGTGTTAGACCAGGGGAGACCAGTCAGAGTAGTGACTTAATGTTAGACCAGGGGAGACCAGTCAGAATAGTGAGTTAGTGTTAGACCAGGGGAGACCAGTCAGAGTAGTGAGTTAATGTTAGAGTGACCAGGTGTTAGACCAGACCAGTCAGTGTAGTGACTTAGTGTTAGACCAGGGGAGACCAGGCAGAGTAGTGACTTAGTGTTAGACCAGGGGAGACCAGGGGAGACCAGTCAGAGTAGTGACTTAGTGTTAGACCAGGGGAGACCAGTCAGAGTAGTGACTTAGTGTTAGACCAGGGGAGACCAGTCAGAATAGTGAGTTAGTGTTAGACCAGGGGAGACCAGTCAGAGTAGTGAGTTAATGTTAGACCAGGGGAGACCAGTCAGTGTAGTGACTTAGTGTTAGACCAGGGGAGACCAGGCAGAGTAGTGAGTTAGTGTTAGACCAGGGGAGACCAGGCAGAGTAGTGACTTAGTGTTAGACCAGGAGAGACCAGTCAGAGTAGTGACTTAGTGTTAGACCAGGGGAGACCAGGCAGAGTAGTGAGTTAGTGTTAGACCAGTGGAGACCAGGGGAGACCAGTCAGAGTAGTGACTTAGTGTTAGATCAGGGGAGACCAGTCAGAGTAGTGACTTAGTTGTAGACCAGGGGAGACCAGTCAGAGTAGTGACTTAGTGTTAGATCAGGGGAGACCAGTCAGAGTAGTGACTTAGTGTTAGATAAGGGGAGACCAGTCAGAGTAGTGACTTAGTGTTAGATCAGGGGAGACCAGTCAGAGTAGTGACTTAGTGTTAGATCAGGGGAGACCAGTCAGAGTAGTGACTTAGTGTTAGATCAGGGGAGACCAGTCAGAGTAGTGACTTAGTGTTAGACCAGGGGAGACCAGTCAGAGTAGTGACTTAGTGTTAGACCAGGGGAGACCAGGCAGAGTAGTGAGTTAGTGTTAGACCAGGGGAGACCAGTCAGTGTAGTGACTTAGTGTTAGACCAGTGGAGACCAGGCAGAGTAGTGACTTAGTGTTAGACCAGGGGAGACCAGGCAGAGTAGTGAGTTAGTGTTAGACCAGGGGAGACCAGGGGAGACCAGGCAGAGTAGTGACTTAGTGTTAGACCAGGGGAGACCAGGGGAGACCAGTCAGAGTAGTGACTTAGTGTTAGATCAGGGGAGACCAGTCAGAGTAGTGACTTAGTTGTAGACCAGGGGAGACCAGTCAGAGTAGTGAGTTAGTGTTAGACCAGGGGAGACCAGTCAGAGTAGTGACTTAGTGTTAGACCAGGGGAGACCAGTCAGAGTAGTGACTTAGTGTTAGACCAGGGAGACCAGTCAGAGTAGTGACTTAGTGTTAGACTAGGGGAGACCAGGCAGAGTAGTGACTTAGTGTTAGACCAGGGGAGACCAGTCAGAGTAGTGACTTAGTGTTAGACCAGGGGAGACCAGTCAGTGTAGTGACTTAGTGTTAGACCAGGGGAGACCAGGCACAGTAGTGAGTTTGTGTTAGACCAGGGGAGACCAGTCAGTGTAGTGACTTAGTGTTAGACCAGGGGAGACCAGTCAGTGTAGTGACTTAGTGTTAGACCAGGGGAGACCAGTCAGTGTAGTGACTTAGTGTTAGACCAGGGGAGACCAGGGGAGACCAGGCAGAGTAGTGACTTAGTGTTAGACCAGGAGAGACCAGTCAGAGTAGTGACTTAGTGTTAGACCAGGGGAGACCAGGCAGAGTAGTGAGTTAGTGTTAGACCAGGGGAGACCAGGGGAGACCAGGCAGAGTAGTGACTTAGTGTTAGACCAGGGGAGACCAGGGGAGACCAGTCAGAGTAGTGACTTAGTGTTAGATCAGACCAGTCAGAGTAGTGACTTAGTGTTAGACCAGGGGAGACCAGTCAGAGTAATGACTTAGTGTTAGACCAGGGGAGACCAGTCAGTGTAGTGACTTAGTGTTAAACCAGGGGAGACCAGGCAGAGTAGTGACTTAGTGTTAGACCAGGGGAGACCAGTCAAAGTAGTGACTTAATGTTAGACCAGGGGAGACCAGTCAGAATAGTGAGTTAGTGTTAGACCAGGGGAGACCAGTCAGAGTAGTGAGTTAATGTTAGACCAGGGGAGACCAGTCAGTGTAGTGACTTAGTGTTAGACCAGGGGAGACCAGTCAGTGTAGTGACTTAGTGTTAGACCAGGGGAGACCAGGCAGAGTAGTGACTTAGTGTTAGACCAGGGGAGACCAGGGAAGACCAGTCAGAGTAGTGACTTAGTGTTAGACCAGGGGAGACCAGTCAGAGTAGTGACTTAGTGTTAGACCAGGGGAGACCAGTCAGAATAGTGAGTTAGTGTTAGACCAGGGAGACCAGTCAGTGTAGTGACTTAGTGTTAGACCAGGGAGACCAGGCAGAGTAGTGACCAGGCAGACCAGTAGTGACTTAGTGTTAGACCAGGGAGACCAGTCAGTGTAGTGACTTAGTGTTAGACCAGGGGAGACCAGTCAGTGTAGTGACTTAGTGTTAGAGACCAGGAGACCAGGGAGTAGTGACTTAGTGTTAGACCAGGAGAGACCAGTCAGAGTAGTGACTTAGTGTTAGACCAGGGAGACCAGGCAGAGTAGTGAGTTAGTGTTAGACCAGGGAGACCAGTCAGAGTAGTGAGTTAATGTTAGACCAGGAGACCAGTCAGTGTAGTGACTTAGTGTTAGACCAGGGAGACCAGTCAGTGTAGTGACTTAGTGAGACCAGGGGAGACCAGGCAGAGTTAGTGACTTAGTGTTAGACCAGGGAGACCAGGCCAGTCAGAGTAGTGACTTAGTGTTAGACCAGGGGAGTCAGAGTAGTGACTTAGTGTTAGACCAGGGAGACCAGTCAGAATAGTGAGTTAGTGTTAGACCAGGGAGACCAGTCAGAGTAGTGAGTTAATGTTAGACCAGGGAGACCAGTCAGTGTAGTGACTTAGTGTTAGACCAGGGAGACCAGGCAGAGTAGTGAGTTAGTGTTAGACCAGGGAGACCAGGCAGAGTAGTGACTTAGTGTTAGACCAGGAGAGACCAGTCAGAGTAGTGACTTAGTGTTAGACCAGGGAGACCAGGCAGAGAGTGAGTTAGTGTTAGACCAGTGGAGACCAGGAGACCAGTCAGAGTAGTGACTTAGTGTTAGACCAGGGAGACCAGTCAGAGTAGTGACTTAGTTGTAGACCAGGGAGACCAGTCAGAGTAGTGACTTAGTGTTAGATCAGGAGACCAGTCAGAGTAGTGACTTAGTGTTAGACCAGTCAGAGTAGTGACTTAGTGTTAGATCAGGGAGACCAGTCAGAGTAGTGACTTAGTGTTAGATCAGGGAGACCAGTCAGAGTAGTGACTTAGTGTTAGACCAGGGAGACCAGTCAGAGTAGTGACTTAGTGTTAGACCAGGGAGACCAGTCAGATAGTGACTTAGTGTTAGACCAGGGGAGACCAGGCAGAGTAGTGAGTTAGTGTTAGACCAGGAGACCAGTCAGTGTAGTGACTTAGTGTTAGACCAGTGGAGACCAGGCAGAGTAGTGACTTAGTGTTAGACCAGGGAGACCAGGCAGAGTAGTGAGTTAGTGTTAGACCAGGGAGACCAGGGAGACCAGGCAGAGTAGTGACTTAGTGTTAGACCAGGGAGACCAGACCAGTCAGGTAGTGACTTAGTGTTAGATCAGGGACCAGTCAGGTAGTGACTTAGTTGTAGACCAGGGAGACCAGTCAGAGTAGTGAGTTAGTGTTAGACCAGGGGAGACCAGTCAGAGTAGTGACTTAGTGTTAGACCAGGGGAGACCAGTCAGTGTAGTGACTTAGTGTTAGACCAGGGGAGACCAGGCACAGTAGTGAGTTTGTGTTAGACCAGGGGAGACCAGTCAGTGTAGTGACTTAGTGTTAGACCAGGGAGACCAGTCAGTGTAGTGACTTAGTGTTAGACCAGGGAGACCAGTCAGTGTAGTGACTTAGTGTTAGACCAGGGGAGACCAGGGGAGACCAGGCAGAGTAGTGACTTAGTGTTAGACCAGGAGAGACCAGTCAGAGTAGTGACTTAGTGTTAGACCAGGGGAGACCAGGCAGAGTAGTGAGTTAGTGTTAGACCAGGGGAGACCAGGGGAGACCAGGCAGAGTAGTGACTTAGTGTTAGACCAGGGGAGACCAGGGAGACCAGTCAGAGTAGTGACTTAGTGTTAGACCCAGGAGTAGTGACTTAGTGTTAGACCAGGGAGACCAGTCAGAGTAGACTTAGTGTTAGACCAGTCAGTGTAGTGACTTAGTGTTAAACCAGGGAGAGACCAGACCAGGGAGACCAGTAGTGACTTAATGTTAGACCAGGGAGACCAGTCAGAATAGTGAGTTAGTGTTAGACCAGGGAGACCAGTCAGAGTAGTGAGTTAATGTTAGACCAGGGAGACCAGTCAGTGTAGTGACTTAGTGTTAGACCAGGGGAGACCAGTCAGTGTAGTGACTTAGTGTTAGACCAGGGGAGACCAGCAGAGTAGTGACTTAGTGTTAGACCAGGGAGACCAGGGAGACCAGTCAGAGTAGTGACTTAGTGTTAGACCAGGGAGACCAGTCAGAGTAGTGACTTAGTGTTAGACCAGGGAGACCAGTCAGAATAGTGAGTTAGTGTTAGACCAGGGAGACCAGTCAGAGTAGTGACTTAGTGTTAGACCAGGGGAGACCAGGGAGACCAGGGAGAGTAGTGAGTTAGTGTTAGACCAGGGAGACCAGTCAGTGTAGTGACTTAGTGTTAGACCAGGGAGACCAGTCAGTGTAGTGACTTAGTGTTAGACCAGGGAGACCAGGCAGAGTAGTGACTTAGTGTTAGACCAGGAGAGACCAGTCAGAGTAGTGACTTAGTGTTAGTGAGTTAGTGTTAGACCAGGGAAGACCAGGGAGACCAGTCAGAGTAGTGACTTAATGTTAGACCAGGGGAGACCAGTCAGAATAGTGAGTTAGTGTTAGACCAGGGGAGACCAGTCAGAGTAGTGAGTTAATGTTAGACCAGGGGAGACCAGTCAGTGTAGTGACTTAGTGTTAGACCAGGGGAGACCAGTCAGTGTAGTGACTTAGTGTTAGACCAGGGGAGACCAGGCAGAGTAGTGACTTAGTGTTAGACCAGGGGAGACCAGGGGAGACCAGTCAGAGTAGTGACTTAGTGTTAGACCAGGGGAGACCAGTCAGAGTAGTGACTTAGTGTTAGACCAGGGGAGACCAGTCAGAATAGTGAGTTAGTGTTAGACCAGGGGAGACCAGGGGAGACCAGGCAGAGTAGTGACTTAGTGTTAGACCAGGGAGACCAGGGAGACCAGTCAGAGTAGTGACTTAGTGTTAGATCCCAGTCAGGTAGTGACTTAGTGTTAGACCAGGGAGACCAGTCAGAGTAATGACTTAGTGTTAGACCAGGGAGACCAGTCAGTGTAGTGACTTAGTGTTAAACCAGGGAGACCAGGCAGAGTAGTGACTTAGTGTTAGACCAGGGAGACCAGTCAAAGTAGTGACTTAATGTTAGACCAGGGAGACCAGTCAGAATAGTGAGTTAGTGTTAGACCAGGGAGACCAGTCAGAGTAGTGAGTTAATGTTAGACCAGGGAGACCAGTCAGTGTAGTGACTTAGTGTTAGACCAGGGAGACCAGTCAGTGTAGTAGTGTGACTTAGTGTTAGACCAGGGGAGACCAGGAAGACCAGTCAGAGTAGTGACTTAGTGTTAGACCAGGGAGACCAGTCAGAGTAGTGACTTAGTGTTAGACCAGGGAGACCAGTCAGTGTAGTGACTTAGTGTTAGACCAGGGAGACCAGGCAGAGTAGTGAGTTAGTGTTAGACCAGGGAGACCAGTCAGTGTAGTGACTTAGTGTTAGACCAGGGAGACCAGTCAGTGTAGTGACTTAGTGTTAGACAGGGAGACCAGGCAGAGTAGTGACTTAGTGTTAGACCAGGAGAGACCAGTCAGGTAGTGACTTGGTGTTACCAGGGAGACCAGGCAGAGTAGTGAGAGTGTTAGACCAGGGAGACCAGGGAGACCAGGCAGAGTAGTGACTTAGTGTTAGACCAGGGAGACCAGGGAGACCAGTCAGAGTAGTGACTTAGTGTTAGATCAGGGGAGACCAGTCAGAGTAGTGACTTAGTGTTAGACCAGGGAGACCAGTCAGAGTAGTGACTTAGTGTTAGACCAGGGAGACCAGTCAGAGTAGTGACTTAGTGTTAAACCAGACCAGGGAGACCAGTCAGAGTAGTGAGTTAATGTTAGACCAGGGAGACCAGTGTGTACTTAGTGTTAGACCAGGGAGACCAGTCAGTGTAGTGACTTAGTGTTAGACCAGGGAGACCAGGCAGTGACTTAGTGTTAGACCAGGAGACCAGGGAGACCAGTCAGAGTAGTGACTTAGTGTTAGACCAGGGGAGACCAGTCAGTGTAGTGACTTAGTGTTAGACCAGGGAGACCAGTCAGAATAGTGAGTTAGTGTTAGACCAGGAGACCAGTCAGAGTAGTGAGTTAATGTTAGACCAGGGAGACCAGTCAGTGTAGTGACTTAGTGTTAGACCAGGGAGACCAGGCAGAGTAGTGAGTTAGTGTTAGACCAGGGAGACCAGGCAGGAGACTTAGTGTTACCAGTCAGAGTAGTGACTTAGTGTTAGACCAGGGAGACCAGGCAGAGTAGTGAGTTAGTGTTAGACCAGGGAGACCAGGGAGACCAGTCAGAGTAGTGACTTAGTGTTAGACCAGTCAGAGTAGTGACTTAGAGACCAGGGAGACCAGTCAGAGTAGTGACTTAGTGTTAGATCAGGGGAGACCAGTCAGAGTAGTGACTTAGTGTTAGACCAGGGGAGACCAGTCAGAGTAATGACTTAGTGTTAGACCAGGGGAGACCAGTCAGTGTAGTGACTTAGTGTTAAACCAGGGGAGACCAGGCAGAGTAGTGACTTAGTGTTAGACCAGGGGAGACCAGTCAAAGTAGTGACTTAATGTTAGACCAGGGGAGACCAGTCAGAATAGTGAGTTAGTGTTAGACCAGGGGAGACCAGTCAGAGTAGTGAGTTAATGTTAGACCAGGGGAGACCAGTCAGTGTAGTGACTTAGTGTTAGACCAGGGGAGACCAGTCAGTGTAGTGACTTAGTGTTAGACCAGGGGAGACCAGGCAGAGTAGTGACTTAGTGTTAGACCAGGGGAGACCAGGGAAGACCAGTCAGAGTAGTGACTTAGTGTTAGACCAGGGGAGACCAGTCAGAGTAGTGACTTAGTGTTAGACCAGGGGAGACCAGTCAGAATAGTGAGTTAGTGTTAGACCAGGGGAGACCAGTCAGTGTAGTGACTTAGTGTTAGACCAGGGGAGACCAGGCAGAGTAGTGAGTTTGTGTTAGACCAGGGGAGACCAGTCAGTGTAGTGACTTAGTGTTAGACCAGGGGAGACCAGTCAGTGTAGTGACTTAGTGTTAGACCAGGGGAGACCAGGGGAGACCAGGCAGAGTAGTGACTTAGTGTTAGACCAGGAGAGACCAGTCAGAGTAGTGACTTAGTGTTAGACCAGGGGAGACCAGGCAGAGTAGTGAGTTAGTGTTAGACCAGGGGAGACCAGGGGAGACCAGGCAGAGTAGTGACTTAGTGTTAGACCAGGGGAGACCAGGGGAGACCAGTCAGAGTAGTGACTTAGTGTTAGACCAGGGAGACCAGTCAGAGTAATGACTTAGTGTTAGACCAGGGAGACCAGTCAGTGTAGTGACCCAGGGAGACCAGGCAGAGTAGTGACTTAGTGTTAGACCAGGGGAGACCAGTCAGAGTAGTGACTTAATGTTAGACCAGGGGAGACCAGTCAGAATAGTGAGTTAGTGTTAGACCAGGGGAGACCAGTCAGAGTAGTGAGTTAATGTTAGACCAGGGGAGACCAGTCAGTGTAGTGACTTAGTGTTAGACCAGGGGAGACCAGTCAGTGTAGTGACTTAGTGTTAGACCAGGGGAGACCAGGCAGAGTAGTGACTTAGTGTTAGACCAGGGGAGACCAGGGGAGACCAGTCAGAGTAGTGACTTAGTGTTAGACCAGGGGAGACCAGTCAGAGTAGTGACTTAGTGTTAGACCAGGGGAGACCAGTCAGAATAGTGAGTTAGTGTTAGACCAGGGGAGACCAGGGGAGACCAGGCAGAGTAGTGACTTAGTGTTAGACCAGGGGAGACCAGGGGAGACCAGTCAGAGTAGTGACTTAGTGTTAGATCGGGGGAGACCAGTCAGAGTAGTGACTTAGTGTTAGACCAGGGTCAGAGTAATGACTTAGTGTTAGACCAGGGAGACCAGTCAGTGTAGTGACTTAGTGTTAAACCAGGGGAGACCAGGCAGAGACCAGGGAGACCAGTCAAAGTAGTGACTTAATGTTAGACCAGGGAGACCAGTCAGAATAGTGAGTTAGTGTTAGACCAGGGGAGACCAGTCAGTGAGTTAATGTTAGACCAGGGAGACCAGTTGTAGTGACTTAGTGTTAGACCAGGGAGACCAGTCAGTGTAGTGACTTAGTGTTAGACCAGGGAGACCAGGCAGAGTAGTGACTTAGTGTTAGACCAGGGAGACCAGGGAGACCAGTCAGAGTAGTGACTTAGTGTTAGACCAGGGAGACCAGTCAGAATAGTGAGTTAGTGTTAGACCAGGGAGACCAGTCAGTGTAGTGACTTAGTGTTAGACCAGGGAGACCAGGCAGAGTAGTGAGTTTGTGTTAGACCAGGGAGACCAGTCAGTGTAGTGACTTAGTGTTAGACCAGGGAGACCAGTCAGTGTAGTGACTTAGTGTTAGACCAGGGAGACCAGTCAGTGTAGTGACTTAGTGTTAGACCAGGGAGACCAGGGAGACCAGGCAGAGTAGTGACTTAGTGTTAGACCAGGGAGACCAGTCAGAGTAGTGACTTAGTGTTAGACCAGGGAGACCAGTCAGAATAGTGAGTTAGTGTTAGACCAGGAGACCAGTCAGTGTAGTGACTTAGTGTTAGACACCAGGCAGAGTAGTGAGTTTGTGTTAGACCAGGGAGACCAGTCAGAGTAGTGACTTAGTGTTAGACCAGGGAGACCAGTCAGTGTAGTGACTTAGTGTTAGACCAGGGGAGACCAGTCAGTGTAGTGACTTAGTGTTAGACCAGGGGAGACCAGGGAGACCAGGCAGAGTAGTGAGTGTTACCAGGAGAGTGTTGACTTACCAGGGAGACCAGGCAGAGTAGTGAGTTAGTGTTAGACCAGGGAGACCAGGGAGACCAGGAGACCAGTGTTAGACAGAGACCAGGGAGACCAGTCAGAGTAGTGACTTAGTGTTAGACCAGGGAGACCAGTCAGAGTAATGACTTAGTGTTAGACCAGGGGAGACCAGTCAGTGTAGTGACTTAGTGTTAAACCAGGGGAGACCAGGCAGAGTAGTGACTTAGTGTTAGACCAGGGGAGACCAGTCAGAGTAGTGAGTTAGTGTTAGACCAGGGAGACCAGTCAGAGTAGTGAGTTAGTGTTAGACCAGGGAGACCAGTCAGTGTAGTGAGTTAATGTTAGACCAGGGGAGACCAGTCAGTGTAGTGACTTAGTGTTAGACCAGGGAGACCAGTCAGTGTAGTGACTTAGTGACAGTGTTAGACCAGGGGAGACCAGGGAGACCAGTCAGAGTAGTGACTTAGTGTTAGACCAGGGAGACCAGTCAGAGTAGTGACTTAGTGTTAGACCAGGGAGACCAGTCAGAATAGTGAGTTAGTGTTAGACCAGGGAGACCAGTCAGGCAGAGTAGTGACTTAGTGTTAGACCAGGGGAGACCAGGGAGACCAGTCAGAGTAGTGACTTAGTGTTAGATCCAGTCAGGGACTTAGTGTTAGACCAGGGAGACCAGTCAGAGTAATGACTTAGTGTTAGACCAGGGAGACCAGTCAGTGTAGTGACTTAGTGTTAGACCAGGGGAGACCAGGCAGAGTAGTGACTTAGTGTTAGACCAGGGAGACCAGTCAAAGTAGTGACTTAATGTTAGACCAGGGAGACCAGTCAGAATAGTGAGTTAGTGTTAGACAGGGAGACCAGTCAGAGTAGTGAGTTAATGTTAGACCAGGGGAGACCAGTCAGAGTAGTCAGTGTAGTGACTTAGTGTTAGACCAGACCAGTCAGTGTAGTGACTTAGTGTTAGACCAGGGAGACCAGGCAGAGTAGTGACTTAGTGTTAGACCAGGGAGACCAGGGAGACCAGTCAGAGTAGTGACTTAGTGTTACTTAGTGACTTAGTGTTAGACCAGGGAGACCAGTCAGAGTAGTGAGTTAGTGTTAGACCAGGGAGACCAGTCAGTGTTGACTTAGTGTTAGACCAGGGAGACCAGGCAGAGTAGTGAGTTTGTGTTAGACCAGGGAGACCAGTCAGTGTAGTGACTTAGTGTTAGACCAGGGAGACCAGTCAGTGTAGTGACTTAGTGTTAGACCAGGGAGACCAGTCAGTGTAGTGACTTAGTGTTAGACCAGGGAGACCAGGGAGACCAGGCAGAGTAGTGACTTAGTGTTAGACCAGGAGAGACCAGTCAGAGTAGTGACTTAGTGTTAGACCAGGGAGACCAGGCAGAGTAGTGAGTTAGTGTTAGACCAGGGAGACCAGGGAGACCAGTCAGAGTAGTGACTTAGATCAGGGAGACCAGTCAGAGTAGTGACTTAGTGTTAGACCAGGGGAGACCAGTCAGAGTAATGACTTAGTGTTAGACCAGGGGAGACCAGTCAGTGTAGTGACTTAGTGTTAAACCAGGGGAGACCAGGCAGAGTAGTGACTTAGTGTTAGACCAGAGACCAGGGAGACAGTCAGTGTAGTGACTTAGTGTTAGACCAGGGGAGACCAGTCAGTGTAGTGACTTAGTGTTAGACCAGGGAGACCAGGCAGAGTAGTGACTTAGTGTTAGACCAGGGAGACCAGGGGAGACCAGTCAGTAGTGACTTAGTGTTAGACCAGGGAGACCAGTCAGAGTAGTGACTTAGTGTTAGACCAGGGGAGACCAGTCAGAGTAGTGAGTTAGTGTTAGACCAGGGAGACCAGTCAGAGTAGTGAGTTAGTGTTAGACCAGGGAGACCAGTCAGAGTAGTGAGTTAGTGTTAGACCAGGGAGACCAGGCAGAGTAGTGACTTAGTGTTAGAGACCAGGGAGACCAGACCAGCAGAGTAGTGACTTAGTGTTAGACCAGGGAGACCAGTCAGAGTAGTGACTTAGTGTTAGACCAGGGAGACCAGGGAGACCAGGCAGAGTAGTGACTTAGTGTTAGACCAGGTTAGACCAGTCAGGTAGTGACTTAGTGTTAGACCAGGAGACCAGGGGTAGTGACCCAGGGAGACCAGGGAGACCAGTCAGTAGTGACTTAGTGTTAGACCAGGGAGACCAGGGTAGTGAGTGTTACCAGGGAGACCAGTCAGAGTAGTGACTTAGTGTTAGACCAGGGGAGTCAGTGTAGTGACTTAGTGTTAAACCTTAGTGTTAGACCAGGGAGACCAGTCAGAGTAGTGAGTTAGTGTTAGACCAGGGAGACCAGTCAGTGTAGTGACTTAGTGTTAGACCAGGGAGACCAGTCAGTGTAGTGACTTAGTGTTAGACCAGGGAGACCAGGCAGAGTAGTGACTTAGTGTTAGACCAGGGAGACCAGGGAGACCAGTCAGAGTAGTGACTTAGTGTTAGACCAGGGGAGACCAGTCAGGTGACTTAGTGTTAGACCAGGGAGACCAGTCAGAATAGTGAGTTAGTGTTAGACCAGGGAGACCAGTCAGAGTAGTGAGTTAATGTTAGACCAGAGACCAGGGTAGTGAGACCAGTCCAGGCAGTAGTGAGTTAGTGTTAGACCAGGGAGACCAGGCAGGTAGTGACTTAGTGTTAGACCAGGGAGACCAGTCAGAGTAGTGACTTAGTGTTAGACCAGGGAGACCAGGCAGAGTAGACCAGTGGAGACCAGGGAGACCAGTCAGTAGTGACTTAGTGTTAGACCAGGGAGACCAGTCAGAGTAGTGACTTAGTGACCAGGGAGACCAGTCAGAGTAGTGACTTAGTGTTAGACCAGGGAGACCAGTCAGAGTAGTGACTTAGTGTTAGATAAGGGGAGACCAGTCAGAGTAGTGACTTAGTGGGGAGATCAGGGGAGACCAGTCAGAGTAGTGACTTAGTGTTAGATCAGGGAGACCAGGGAGACCAGTCAGAGTAGTGACTTAGTGTTAGACCAGGGAGACCAGGCAGAGTAGTGAGTTAGTGTTAGACCAGGGAGACCAGTCAGTAGTGACTTAGTGTTAGACCAGGGAGACCAGGCAGAGTAGTGACTTAGTGTTAGACCAGGGAGACCAGGCAGAGTAGTGAGTTAGTGTTAGACCAGGGGAGACCAGGGGAGACCAGGCAGAGTAGTGACTTAGTGTTAGACCAGGGGAGACCAGGGGAGACCAGTCAGAGTAGTGACTTAGTGTTAGATCAGGGGAGACCAGTCAGAGTAGTGACTTAGTTGTAGACCAGGGGAGACCAGTCAGAGTAGTGAGTTAGTGTTAGACCAGGGAGACCAGTCAGAGTAGTGACTTAGTGTTAGACTTAGTGACTTAGTGTTAGACCAGGGAGACCAGTCAGAGTAGTGACTTAGTGTTAGACCAGGGAGACCAGTCAGTGTAGTGACTTAGTGTTAGACCAGGGAGACCAGGGGAGACAGTCAGAGTAGTGACTTAGTGTTAGACCAGGGAGACCAGTCAGAGTAGTGACTTAGTGTAGACCAGGGAGACCAGTCAGGTAGTGACTTAGTGTTAGATCAGGGAGACCAGTCAGAGTAGTGACTTAGTGTTAGACCAGGGTGAGACCAGTCAGAGTAGTGACTTAGTTTAGATGTTAGTGACTTAGGTTAGACCCAGTCAGAGTAGTGACTTAGTGTTAGACCAGGGAGACCAGTCAGAGTAGTGTTAGACCAGGGAGACCAGGCAGAGTAGTGAGTTAGTGTTAGACCAGGGAGACCAGTCAGTGTAGTGACTTAGTGTTAGACCAGTGGAGACCAGGCAGAGTAGTGACTTAGTGTTAGACCAGGGGAGACCAGGCAGAGTAGTGAGTTAGTGTTAGACCAGGGGAGACCAGGGGAGACCAGGCAGAGTAGTGACTTAGTGTTAGACCAGGGGAGACCAGGGGAGACCAGTCAGAGTAGTGACTTAGTGTTAGATCAGGGGAGACCAGTCAGAGTAGTGACTTAGTTGTAGACCAGGGGAGACCAGTCAGAGTAGTGAGTTAGTGTTAGACCAGGGAGACCAGTCAGAGTAGTGACTTAGTGTTAGACTAGGGGAGACCAGGCAGAGTAGTGACTTAGTGTTAGACCAGGGGAGACCAGTCAGAGTAGTGACTTAGTGTTAGACCAGGGGAGACCAGTCAGTGTAGTGACTTAGTGTTAGACCAGGGGAGACCAGGCAGAGTAGTGAGTTTGTGTTAGACCAGGGGAGACCAGTCAGTGTAGTGACTTAGTGTTAGACCAGGGGAGACCAGTCAGTGTAGTGACTTAGTGTTAGACCAGGGGAGACCAGTCAGTGTAGTGACTTAGTGTTAGACCAGGGGAGACCAGGGGAGACCAGGCAGAGTAGTGACTTAGTGTTAGACCAGGAGAGACCAGTCAGAGTAGTGACTTAGTGTTAGACCAGGGGAGACCAGGCAGAGTAGTGAGTTAGTGTTAGACCAGGGGAGACCAGGGGAGACCAGGCAGAGTAGTGACTTAGTGTTAGACCAGGGAGACCAGGGAGACCAGTCAGAGTAGTGACTTAGTGTTAGATCAGGGAGACCAGTCAGAGTAGTGACTTAGTGTTAGACCAGGGAGACCAGTCAGAGTAATGACTTAGTGTTAGACCAGGGAGACCAGTCAGTGTAGTGACTTAGTGTTAAACCAGGGAGACCAGGCAGACTTAGTGTTAGACCAGGGAGACCAGTCAAAGTAGTGACTTAATGTTAGACTCAGAATAGTGAGTTAGTGTTAGACCAGGGAGACCAGTCAGAGTAGTGACTTAGTGTTAGACCAGGGGAGACCAGTCAGAATAGTGAGTTAGTGTTAGACCAGGGGAGACCAGGGGAGACCAGGCAGAGTAGTGACTTAGTGTTAGACCAGGGGAGACCAGGGGAGACCAGTCAGAGTAGTGACTTAGTGTTAGATCAGGGGAGACCAGTCAGAGTAGTGACTTAGTGTTAGACCAGGGAGACCAGTCAGGGACTTAGTGTTAGACCAGGGAGACCAGTCAGTGTAGTGACTTAGTGTTAAACCAGGGAGACCAGGGGTAGACTTAGTGTTAGACCAGGGAGACCAGTCAAAGTAGTGACTTAATGTTAGACCAGGGAGACCAGTCAGAATAGTGAGTTAGTGTTAGACCAGGGAGACCAGTCAGAGTAGTGAGTTAATGTTAGACCAGGGAGACCAGTCAGTGTAGTGACTTAGTGTTAGACCAGGGAGACCAGTCAGTGTAGTGACTTAGTGTTAGACCAGGGAGACCAGGCAGAGTAGTGACTTAGTGTTAGACCAGGGAGACCAGGGAAGACCAGTCAGAGTAGTGACTTAGTGTTAGACCAGGGAGACCAGTCAGAGTAGTGACTTAGTGTTAGACCAGGGAGACCAGTCAGAATAGTGAGTTAGTGTTAGACCAGGGAGACCAGTCAGTGTAGTGACTTAGTGTTAGACCAGGGAGACCAGGCAGAGTAGTGAGTTTGTGTTAGACCAGGAGACCAGTCAGTGTAGTGACTTAGTGTTAGACCAGGGAGACCAGTCAGTGTAGTGACTTAGTGTTAGACCAGGGGAGACCAGTCAGTGTAGTGACTTAGTGTTAGACCAGGGGAGACCAGGGGAGACCAGGCAGAGTAGTGACTTAGTGTTAGACCAGGAGAGACCAGTCAGAGTAGTGACTTAGTGTTAGACCAGGGGAGACCAGGCAGAGTAGTGAGTTAGTGTTAGACCAGGGGAGACCAGGGGAGACCAGGCAGAGTAGTGACTTAGTGTTAGACCAGGGGAGACCAGGGGAGACCAGTCAGAGTAGTGACTTAGTGTTAGATCAGGGGAGACCAGTCAGAGTAGTGACTTAGTGTTAGACCAGGGGAGACCAGTCAGAGTAATGACTTAGTGTTAGACCAGGGGAGACCAGTCAGTGTAGTGACTTAGTGTTAAACCAGGGGAGACCAGGCAGAGTAGTGACTTAGTGTTAGACCAGGGGAGACCAGTCAGAGTAGTGACTTAATGTTAGACCAGGGGAGACCAGTCAGAATAGTGAGTTAGTGTTAGACCAGGGGAGACCAGTCAGAGTAGTGAGTTAATGTTAGACCAGGGGAGACCAGTCAGTGTAGTGACTTAGTGTTAGACCAGGGGAGACCAGTCAGTGTAGTGACTTAGTGTTAGACCAGGGGAGACCAGGCAGAGTAGTGACTTAGTGTTAGACCAGGGAGACCAGGGAGACCAGTCAGAGTAGTGACTTAGTGTTAGACCAGGGAGACCAGTCAGAGTAGTGACTTAGTGTTAGACCAGGGAGACCAGTCAGAATAGTGAGTTAGTGTTAGACCAGGGAGACCAGTCAGAGTAGTGAGTTAATGTTAGACCAGGGAGACCAGTCAGTGTAGTGACTTAGTGTTAGACCAGGGAGACCAGGCAGAGTAGTGAGTTAGTGTTAGACCAGGGAGACCAGGCAGAGTAGTGACTTAGTGTTAGACCAGGAGAGACCAGTCAGAGTAGTGACTTAGTGTTAGACCAGGGGAGACCAGGCAGAGTAGTGAGTTAGTGTTAGACCAGTGGAGACCAGGGGAGACCAGTCAGAGTAGTGACTTAGTGTTAGATCAGGGAGACCAGTCAGAGTAGTGACTTAGACCAGGGAGACCAGTCAGAGTAGTGACTTAGTGTTAGACCAGGGAGACCAGTCAGAGTAGTGACTTAGTGTTAGATAAGGGAGACCAGTCAGAGTAGTGACTTAGTGTTAGATCAGGGAGACCAGTCAGAGTAGTGACTTAGTGTTAGATCAGGGGAGACCAGTCAGAGTAGTGACTTAGTGTTAGATCAGGGGAGACCAGTCAGAGTAGTGACTTAGTGTTAGACCAGGGGAGACCAGTCAGAGTAGTGACTTAGTGTTAGACCAGGGGAGACCAGGCAGAGTAGTGAGTTAGTGTTAGACCAGGGGAGACCAGTCAGTGTAGTGACTTAGTGTTAGACCAGTGGAGACCAGGCAGAGTAGTGACTTAGTGTTAGACCAGGGGAGACCAGGCAGAGTAGTGAGTTAGTGTTAGACCAGGGGAGACCAGGGGAGACCAGGCAGAGTAGTGACTTAGTGTTAGACCAGGGGAGACCAGGGGAGACCAGTCAGAGTAGTGACTTAGTGTTAGATCAGGGGAGACCAGTCAGAGTAGTGACTTAGTTGTAGACCAGGGGAGACCAGTCAGAGTAGTGAGTTAGTGTTAGACCAGGGGAGACCAGTCAGAGTAGTGACTTAGTGTTAGACCAGGGGAGACCAGTCAGAGTAGTGACTTAGTGTTAGACCAGGGAGACCAGTCAGAGTAGTGACTTAGTGTTAGACTAGGGGAGACCAGGCAGAGTAGTGACTTAGTGTTAGACCAGGGGAGACCAGTCAGAGTAGTGACTTAGTGTTAGACCAGGGGAGACCAGTCAGTGTAGTGACTTAGTGTTAGACCAGGGGAGACCAGGCAGAGTAGTGAGTTTGTGTTAGACCAGGGGAGACCAGTCAGTGTAGTGACTTAGTGTTAGACCAGGGGAGACCAGTCAGTGTAGTGACTTAGTGTTAGACCAGGGGAGACCAGTCAGTGTAGTGACTTAGTGTTAGACCAGGGGAGACCAGGGGAGACCAGGCAGAGTAGTGACTTAGTGTTAGACCAGGAGAGACCAGTCAGAGTAGTGACTTAGTGTTAGACCAGGGGAGACCAGGCAGAGTAGTGAGTTAGTGTTAGACCAGGGGAGACCAGGGGAGACCAGGCAGAGTAGTGACTTAGTGTTAGACCAGGGGAGACCAGGGGAGACCAGTCAGAGTAGTGACTTAGTGTTAGATCAGGGGAGACCAGTCAGAGTAGTGACTTAGTGTTAGACCAGGGGAGACCAGTCAGAGTAATGACTTAGTGTTAGACCAGGGGAGACCAGTCAGTGTAGTGACTTAGTGTTAAACCAGGGGAGACCAGGCAGAGTAGTGACTTAGTGTTAGACCAGGGGAGACCAGTCAGAGTAGTGACTTAATGTTAGACCAGGGGAGACCAGTCAGAATAGTGAGTTAGTGTTAGACCAGGGAGACCAGTCAGAGTAGTGAGTTAATGTTAGACCAGGGAGACCAGTCAGTGTAGTGACTTAGTGTTAGACCAGGGAGACCAGGCAGTGTAGTGACTTAGTGTTAGACCAGGGAGACCAGGCAGAGTAGTGACTTAGTGTTAGACCAGGGAGACCAGGGAGACCAGTCAGAGTAGTGACTTAGTGTTAGACCAGGGAGACCAGGCAGAGTAGTGACTTAGTGTTAGACCAGGGGAGACCAGTCAGAATAGTGAGTTAGTGTTAGACCAGGGGAGACCAGTCAGAGTAGTGAGTTAATGTTAGACCAGGGGAGACCAGTCAGTGTAGTGACTTAGTGTTAGACCAGGGGAGACCAGGCAGAGTAGTGAGTTAGTGTTAGACCAGGGGAGACCAGGCAGAGTAGTGACTTAGTGTTAGACCAGGAGAGACCAGTCAGAGTAGTGACTTAGTGTTAGACCAGGGGAGACCAGGCAGAGTAGTGAGTTAGTGTTAGACCAGTGGAGACCAGGGGAGACCAGTCAGAGTAGTGACTTAGTGTTAGAACAGGGGAGACCAGGGGAGACCAGTCAGAGTAGTGACTTAGTGTTAGATCAGGGGAGACCAGTCAGAGTAGTGACTTAGTTGTAGACCAGGGGAGACCAGTCAGAGTAGTGACTTAGTGTTAGATCAGGGGAGACCAGTCAGAGTAGTGACTTAGTGTTAGATAAGGGGAGACCAGTCAGAGTAGTGACTTAGTGTTAGATCAGGGGAGACCAGTCAGAGTAGTGACTTAGTGTTAGATCAGGGGAGACCAGTCAGAGTAGTGACTTAGTGTTAGATCAGGGGAGACCAGTCAGAGTAGTGACTTAGTGTTAGACCAGGGGAGACCAGTCAGAGTAGTGACTTAGTGTTAGACCAGGGGAGACCAGGCAGAGTAGTGAGTTAGTGTTAGACCAGGGGAGACCAGTCAGTGTAGTGACTTAGTGTTAGACCAGTGGAGACCAGGCAGAGTAGTGACTTAGTGTTAGACCAGGGGAGACCAGGCAGAATAGTGAGTTAGTGTTAGACCAGGGGAGACCAGGGGAGACCAGGCAGAGTAGTGACTTAGTGTTAGACCAGGGGAGACCAGGGGAGACCAGTCAGAGTAGTGACTTAGTGTTAGATCAGGGGAGACCAGTCAGAGTAGTGACTTAGTTGTAGACCAGGGGAGACCAGTCAGAGTAGTGACTTAGTGTTAGATCAGGGGAGACCAGTCAGAGTAGTGACTTAGTGTTAGATCAGGGGATACCAGTCAGAGTAGTGACTTAGTGTTAGATCAGGGGAGACCAGTCAGAGTAGTGACTTAGTGTTAGATCAGGGGAGACCAGTCATAGTAGTGACTTAGTGTTAGATCAGGGGAGACCAGTCAGAGTAGTGACTTAGTGTTAGACCAGGGGAGACCAGTCAGAGTAGTGACTTAGTGTTAGACCAGGGGAGACCAGGGGAGACCAGTCAGAGTAGTGACTTAGTGTTAGACCAGGGGAGACCAGGGGAGACCAGGCAGAGTAGTGAGTTAGTGTTAGACCAGGGGAGACCAGTCAGAGTAGTGACTTAGTGTTAGATCAGGGGAGACCAGTCAGAATAGTGAGTTAGTGTTAGACCAGGGGAGACCAGTCAGAGTAGTGAGTTAGTGTTAGACCAGGGTAGACCAGTCAGAGTCGTGAGTTAGTGTTAGACCAGGGGAGACCAGTCAGAGTAGTGAGTTAGTGTTAGACCAGGGGAGACCAGTCAGAGTAGTGAGTTAGTGTTAGACCAGGGGAGACCAGTCAGAGTAGTGACTTAGTGTTAGACCAGGGGAGACCAGGTGAGACCAGGCAGAGTAGTGAGTTAATGTTAGACCAGGGGAGACCAGTCAGAGTAGTGACTTAGTGTTAGACCAGGGGAGACCAGTCAGAGTAGTGAGTTAGTGTTAGACCAGGGGAGACCAGTCAGAGTAGTGACTTAGTGTTAGACCAGGGGAGACCAGTCAGAGTAGTGAGTTAGTGTTAGATCAGGGGAGACCAGGGAATCCAGCCGGAACACGTTGCAAGACAGGGCTGCTACTCTTTAATGTGGCTCCAGCTGCAGCTCTCGGGTCCTCCTAATGAGGTGCTGTACACACACACACACACACACACACACACACACACACACACACACACACACACACACACACACACACACACACACACACACACATGCAGACACAGCCGCCGATGATGATGATTATCATTATGTTGGGGACTCATCCAAATACCTCCAGGGACCGAAACAGAGACAAAGGTTCTCCACCCTTCCAAACCTCAAACCCCCAGACACCGACCCGGGACCCCCCACCTCCAACCCCCCAGCATTGGCACAGGACCTCAGGTAAACACCCATCCAGGTCCCGCCCCCCACTTCCATCAGTCACCTCAGCCCTGGCCAGCACCCAGGCCGCTACCTTACTGTCTGACAATGCAGAGGGGGTTAGAGATGAGCCGTGGCCCTGTAGGCCCCTCAGGGCTGAGGTTCACACGACATAGATGTGGGGAGGAGCCGTGACCCTGTAGGCCCCTCAGACCTGGGGTTCACACAACATAGAGGTGGGGAGGAGCTGTGTCCCTGTAGGCCCCTCAGGCCTGGGGTTCACACAACATAGAGGTGGGGAGGAGCTGTGGCCCTGTAGGCCCCTTAGGCCTGGGGTTCACAGAACATAGAGGTGGGGAGGAGCTGTGGCCCTGTAGGCCCCTCAGACCTGGGGTTCACACAACATAGAGGTGGGGAGGAGCTGTGGCCCTGTAGGCCCCTCAGGCCTGGGGTTCACACAACATAGAGGTGGGGAGGAGCTGTGGCCCTGTAGGCCCCTCAGGCCTGGGGTTCACACAACATAGAGGTGGGGAGGAGCTGTGGCCCTGTAGGCCACTCAGGCCTGGGGTTCACACAACATAGAGGTGAGGAGGGGCCGTGGAAAAGGTGTAGAGCTGCTGAACACCTTCCATTGGCCGAGGTGCTTTAATGTGGATGATTTTATAGCCACTAGGGTCTCGTTTGGTTGGGTTTGAGGGGTGGACACAAGGCAGATATGGTCTGAGTGATGGATGGATGGGAGCGAGAGAGAGAGAGATAGAGAAAGAGAGAGAGAGGGAGAGAAGCACAGTCACCAGATGGTGACAAGGTAGTACGGGTTGGACCTCCATCACTCGGTGGCGTCATCGGCTAATGACTTTCAACGGGAGCTAATGACTGATTCGGCAAGTGATGTAGTCGAGTCACTAAACCTCAAGTCTGAATCGAGTCCCAAGTCCCCTGTGCTCGAGTCTGAGTCCGAGTCACCAGTGGTTGAGTCACGAGACCCCAGCGGTAACAGTCTAAATCATCTTGTAATACTTATCTGTTTGTTGACTGAAGCGTCCTGGCCACTATGATGCTTTCAATTGTGTACTGTATGAAAGAGGTAAAATACAGGTGTACCAGTCCACTATAAAATAGTCCTCATTTGATCAGCCTTTTGCCAACCCTTTGGTAGAGTGAAGGGCCCAACTAAGAGAGATATAACGAGAGAGTGAGTGAAAGAGACTTCATTAAAAGCTGTGTGTGTGTGGGGGGGTGTGGATGGGTACGTGTGTGTGTGTGGGACAGTGGTACAGCCCATTGAACAGGCCGACAGGGCTAATCCCCAGCACCATCAAAGGAGCCAGAGAAGGGGAGTCTGGGCCATGACAGCACAGCACAGAGCACACAGAGGACAGGAGAGAGGTTAATGGAGGGGGAGGAGAGAGGAGGAGAGGTTAAGGGAGGAGAGGAAGGGACCATAAGGGAATCAGTCAGGTAGGCAGAGAGCCAGAGAGAGAGAGTGAGGTGAAGTTGAGCAGGAAAGAGTGATTTAAAGGCCTATTTCACCTTTATTTAACCAGGTTGGCCAGTTGAGAACAAATTTTCATTTACAACTGTGACCTGGCCAAGATAAAGCAAAGCAGTGCGACAAAAACAACAACATAGAGTTACACACAGAATAAACAAAAGTACAGTCAACAACACAATAGAAAAATCTATATACAGTGAGTGCAAATGGAGTAAGGAGGTAAGGCAATAAATAGGCCATAGTAGCGAAGAATTTACAATTTAGCAAATTAACACTGAAGTGATAGATGTGCAGATGATGTGCAAGTAGAAATACTGGTGTGCAAAAAAAGTAAATAAAAACAATATGGGGATGAGGTAGGTAGATTGGAGGGGCTATTTACAGATGGGCTATGTACAGCTGCAGCAATCGGTAAGCTGCTCAGATAGCTGATGCTTAAAGTTAGTGAGGGAGATATAAGACTCCAACTTCAGTGATTTTTGCAATTCGTTCCAGTCATTGGCAGCAGAGAACTGGAAGGAAAGGCAACCAAGGGAGGTGTTGGCCTTGGGGATGACCAGTGAGATATACCTGCTGGAGCGCGTGCTACGGGTGGGTGCTGCTATGGTGACCAGTGAGCTGACATAAGGTGGGTCTTTACGTAGCAAAGACTTATAGATGACCTGGAGCCAGTAGGTCTAGCGACGAATATGTATCGAGGGCCAGCCGACTAGAGCATACAGGTCGTAGTGGTGGGTAGTATATGGGGCTTTGGTGACATAACTAATGGCACTGTGATAGACTGCATCCAGTTTGCTGAGTAGAGTGTTGGAGGCTAATTTATAAATGACATCGCCGAAGTCGAGTATCGGTAGGGTAGTCAGTTTTACAAGGGAATGTTTGGCAGGGTGAGTGAAGGAGGCTTTGTTACGAAATAGGAAGCTGATTCTAGATTTAATTTTGGATTGGAGACGCTTAATGTGAGTCTGGAAGGAGAGTTTACAGTCTAGCCAGACACCAAAAGAGTGATCTGATGATCTGATGCCTCCTGTGATAACCAGTGTGATTATTACCTCGGAGGGCCCAGGACTGATGTGGACTGGACTGGTCTGGGTAACACAGAGAGAGTCTATATTATCTGATAGAGATGGGGAGATAGAGTCACTTGGCTGCTGGTGATATGAGAACCTTCCAGGATCTCTGCTCTGCCCCTTTTGAATCTATTTAGCCTCTTCTCCTGTCTCTCCTCTCTCGCCCCATTCTCTCCCTCCTGTTCTCTCTTCCCTCTCCTCCCCTGCTGGCATCAGTCTCCTCCCTGGCGCGGGACACAGGGAGGTAGTGTTGGTCAGAGCTGGGCTGGCAGGGCTCCCGTCAGATAGAGATGAAGCTCCCTAGCATCCTCACACAGCCGTGTCTGATCCCTGGCCAGATCCTCCCCAGGGGTCAACCTCCTTCGCCCCCTCACTAAACACACGCAGTCCCCAGTGCTGTCACAGACACACACGGGTTCATGCATACACACACAACACACCACTTAGAGAGAGAGAGAGAGAGAGAGAGAGAGAGAGAGAGGTAAGGCTAGTAGTTAACCTGTGACTGGGAGTGTTGACCCCATGTGAAGAGCAGGGCTCAGTCAGAGAGGGAAGGTTTTCTATCAGTCAGTGATTATAACACAGCATGGGGAGTATTTCATTTAGAACCATTCATCTCCGTGGCTCAATGTCTGATCACTCAGCGTGCACTAACCCCGCTGATTAAGAGGTGTTGGTAACACCCTTACAAATGTGGTGATTGAAGGTTTCGTAGCTCAGTCGTTGACGTGAGGCTCTTTCTATGATAACAGACTCACAAGCCTCATGATGTCTTGGAGAGAGTTCATCTCCAATGCAAAAAGATACATCTTGCTTTTCACTACAACTCCTTATTCAGGCCAAAATGTAAAAGCCTATCTCTCGTAGCTTCTCTATATATCCCCCCTCTCTCTCTCCCTCTCCCCTCTCTCCGCACATTGTTTATCACCAATTACATAAAGCTGTAGCAGCTTGCCGCTAGGTTCTAGCTGCCGTAGCCAGACAGAGAGAGACAGGGCCCATTCACATGCAGATGTCGCTAGATAAATCCCCATCTTGTTTTGTTGTGGGATGGCTCATTTTGTTCAGGCTTTCCCCCTCTCCCTTCCTTCGCCCGCAGGCTCACTCACATCCACCCCCTTGTTTGTCTCTCGTTGTTCGCAACGTGCCATGAACGAAAGAAACGCGAAAACGAAATGTGTGGAGGCGGAACAAAAATGTTAATTGGTTGCATGGCACTATATAATCCACCCCTCCACTCTTTCGCTCCCTCCTTCTCTCGTTACCTCTATAGATGACTGATAAATATTTAATTGCAAACGTGAATCTTTATTCTCATAATCCCCCTCTCCCATCCCTTCTGCTTTGAGCTCATCCCTCTGTTCACAACATCCATCTAACAATAGGCCTGACGCAAGAGTCTCTCTCTCTCTCCCTCTCACACCCCAAAAAATGCCCAAACAAATAAATATCTCTCTCTCTCTCTGTCTGCCTCTCCCTCTCTCTCTCTCTCTCTCTCTCCCTCTCTCTCTCTCTCTCTCTCTCTGTCTCTCTCTCTCACACCCAAATAAATGCCCAAACAAATACATCTCTCTCTCTCTCTCTCTCTCTCTGTCTGCCTCTCTCTCTCTCTCTCTCTCTCTCTCTCTCTCTCTCTCTCTCTCTCTCTCTCTCTCTCTCTCTCTCTCTCTCTCTCTCTGGTCTGTCTCTCTCTCTGTCTGTCTGTCTCTCTCTCTGTCTGTCTGTCTGTCTGTCTGTCTGTCTGTCTGTCTGTCTGTCTCTCTCTCTCTCTCTCTCTCTCTCTCTCTCTGCCCCCCTTTAAGACATATTCAACTGTGCCACAAGTCAGAGAAACGAGAGATGGGGCTCTACATTAGGTAGTGAAATTAACTCTACTACTAATGTATTGTGTACTGTCTCATTGTCACAAAGGTGTCACGAAGATTATCTTCCACACCTCCGCCTGAAACAAGTCTGTCTTTCTTCTCCTGTACAGGATCTGTGGCTTCCTTTTGCTGCCAGATAGTCCTCCAACTTCCAGCAATTAACCATAGTGGTAGTGGATCTGGGGCTTCTTTTCTCTGCCAGATAGTGCTCCAACTTCCAGTGTTAAACCATAGTGGTAGTTACAACTTCTAATTATTTCATGCCCCTTGGTTGTCTGGGTACGGGAGGATGCAAAAGTATTGGTGGGAGAAGAAGAGAAGAGAGAGAGAGAAGACAGAATGAAAAAGAGAGGCATGCTGGAATGATTGACAGCACCCGTTCCCGTAGGAACTCATTAAGGCTTCTGACTAAAAGCTAGTGGGCACTCTCTCCTCCTCTTCTCTCACCTCTTCTCCCTCTCCTCTCCACTTATCTCTCCTCTGTCTCCTCTTCTCTCTCCTCTTCTCCCTCTCCTCTCCACTTATCTCTCCTCTGTCTCCTCTTCTCTCTCCTCTCTCCTTTCCTCTTCTCTCCTCTCCTCTCCTTTCCTCTTCTCTCCTCTCTTCTTCTCTCTCCTCTCCTCTTTCTCCTCTACTCTCTCCTTTTCTTTCTGCCTCTTTCCACTCTCTCTCCTCTCTCCTTTCCTCTTCTCTCCTCTCCTTTCCTCTTCTCTCCTCTCTTCTTCTCTCTCCTCCTCTTTCTCCTCTTTCTCCTCTCCTCTCTCCTCTTCTTTCTTCCTCTTTCCCCTCTCTCTCATCTTCTCTTCTCTCTTCTCCTCCATGGTCCTCCTTTTAGACCTAACATTCAATCAGATAGACAGAGAGAGAGAGAGAGAGAGAGAAAGAGAGAGAGAGTGAGAGAGAGAGAGAGAGAGAGAGAGAGAGAAAGAGAGAGAGAGAGAAGAAACAACTGCCTTATCTCTGCAGCAGCACCACCACAGAAAGAAGAGTGAACTTAACACGCTGTGCTCTTTATCTCATCTGATCTGACGCTTGCTTTTAAAACATATTTTTTGGGGGCCTCATCTTCTCTTTCATTCAGAGTTCCTCTGCAAGGGTTTCTGCTCAGACTGTGTTCTTTTTCAGCCCCCTCTGTGACTTTTTGTGCTTGGTCCTTAGTAGTCTCTCTCGGTTTCTCTTCTTTGCTCCCTCTCTGGTTCTCTCTTCTTTGCTCCCTCTCTCGTTCTCTCTTCTTTCTCTGTTTTGGAGGCAGGGGTAAGGGTTCTGAAAGTCTCTTGAAGTGCTTGGTCCTCTGAGAGAAGTTTAAATAACTTTGTGGTACTATAATGAAGTACATAGAGATCGCATGACTGGTGTTAAACTTTCGCTCCCTCGAAAGTTTGGTCTCCTCCATTAACGATATACCATCTTTGACATCAGTGATGTTAACCCAATCTGCTTGCATGTTCATAATCTAGTGCTAGGCATCTCTTCACCAAATTATGTTCAGCATTAAGTTCTAGGTTGAGAAGTGCAGAGATTTTCAATAGGTATCAATTATGGTGAACTGCACCACTCGCTCAACCATTGAATTTCCTCACCAACATTGTAAACCACCAGAGAGTAAAAGGTGATGAGACATGCTCTTCTTAGATATATTCCATGTCCAGACTTGACACAGTTTCTGACACTGGCAATTATGACCTGCCAATTAAACAGAGAGAAAGAGGGATGAGAGGGAGAGAGGGATGTGTGCCTCTGAGTTTGTAATCCGCTCTCAAATTAGGCGACCAACAGACAGACCTTCAGAGCATCGGATATGGTTCACTCACTGTTCCTCATTAGACATTTGTCTGTCATGACACAAACACACACACACACTGGCAGGAACTCGCACACGAATACACAAACATGCACACACTCAATCACATAGAGACATTCCTTGTCGGAGGGCCTTGTACAAACTTTGAATTTGTACATTCAAGCAGAACATGGCTTTTTTCCCATTTAAACATCAGCCAATGGATATCTACCTGCTCCACCATGACAGAGCTGGTCAGGAGGGGGCATCCTATCTTGCTAGTCTATACCCTCCACTGGCTGCAAACAACCATCATACCGCACATCTCAGCAGAATCTCAGTTCATAACACTTTTAGTGAAGTTAAAAAAGATAGTTTATCTCCTTCAAAAACTAAACAATCCATATCTGCATCCATCGTGGTTGTGAATTCAAAGAAATGTCTGCAGGACAGGTGAGTCTTGGGTGTCTACATCCAGAGGACATGTCTGCAGGACAGGTCAGTCTTGGGTGTCTACATCCAGTGAACATGTCTGAAGGACAGGTGAGTCTTGGGTGTCTACATCCAGAGGACATGTCTGCAGGACAGGTCAGTCTTGGGCGTCTACATCCAGTGAACATGTCTGAAGGACAGGTGAGGGGCGTCTACATCCAGTGAACATGTCTGCAGGACAGGTCAGTCTTGGGCGTCTACATCCAGTGAACATGTCTGCAGGACAGGTGAGTCTTGGGCGTCTACATCCAGTGAACATGTCTGAAGGACAGGTGAGGGGCGTCTACATCCAGTGAACATGTCTGAAGGACAGGTGAGGGGCATCTACATCCAGTGAACATGTCTGAAGGACAGGTGAGTCTTGGGCGTCTACATCCAGTGAACATGTCTGAAGGACAGGTCGAGTCTTGGGCGTCTACATCCAGTGAACATGTCTGAAGGACAGGTCGAGTCTTGGGCGTCTACATCCAGTGAACATATCTGAAGGACAGGTCAGTCTTGGGCGTCTACATACAGTGAACATGTCTGCAGGACAGGTCAGTCTTGGGCGTCTACATCCAGTGAACATGTCTGCAGGACAGGTCAGTCTTGGTTGTCTACATCCAGTGAACATGTCTGAAGGACAGGTGAGTCTTTGGGGTCTACATCCAGTGAACATGTCTGAAGGACAGTTGAGTCTTGGGCGTCTACATCCAGAGGACATGTCTGAAGGACAGGTGAGTCTTGGGCGTCTACATCCAGAGGACATGTCTGCAGGACAGGTGAGTCTTGGGCGTCTACATCCAGTGAACATGTCTGCAGGACAGGTGAGTCTTTGGGGTCTACATCCAGTGAACATGTCTGAAGGACAGGTGAGTCTTGGGCGTCTACATCCAGTGAACATGTCTGAAGGACAGGTCGAGTCTTGGGCGTCTACATCCAGTGAACATGTCTGAAGGACAGGTCAAGTCTTGGGCGTCTACATCCAGTGAACATATCTGAAGGACAGGTCAGTCTTGGGCGTCTACATACAGTGAACATGTCTGCAGGACAGGTCAGTCTTGGGCGTCTACATCCAGTGAACATGTCTGCAGGACAGGTCAGTCTTGGTTGTCTACATCCAGTGAACATGTCTGAAGGACAGGTGAGTCTTTGGGGTCTGCATCCAGTGAACATGTCTGAAGGACAGGTGAGTCTTTGGGGTCTGCATCCAGTGAACATGTCTGAAGGACAGGTGAGTCTTTGGGGTCTACATCCAGTGAACATGTCTGAAGGACAGTTGAGTCTTGGGCGTCTACATCCAGAGGACATGTCTGAAGGACAGGTGAGTCTTGGGCGTCTACATCCAGAGGACATGTCTGCAGGACAGGTGAGTCTTGGGCGTCTACATCCAGTGAACATGTCTGCAGGACAGGTGAGTCTTTGGGGTCTACATCCAGTGAACATGTCTGAAGGACAGGTGAGTCTTGGGGGTCTGCATCCAGTGAACATGTCTGAAGGACAGGTGAGTCTTTGGGGTCTGCATCCAGTGAACATGTCTGAAGGACAGGTGAGTCTTTGGGGTCTACATCCATTGAACATGTCTGAAGGACAGGTGAGTCTTGGGCGTCTACATCCAGAGGACATGTCTGAAGGACAGGTGTGTCTTGGGCGTCTACATCCAGTGAACATGTCTGCAGGACAGGTGAGTCTTGGGCGTCTACATCCATTGAACATGTCTGCAGGACAGGTGAGTCTTTGGGGTCTACATCCAGTGAACATATCTGAAGGACAGGTGAGTCTTGGGCGTCTACATCCAGTGAACATGTCTGAAGGACAGGTGAGTCTTTGGGGTCTACATCCAGTGAACATGTCTGAAGGACAGGTGAGTCTTGGGCGTCTACATCCAGTGAACATGTCTGAAGGACAGGTGAGTCTTGGGTGTCTACATCCAGAGGACATGTCTGCAGGACAGGTCAGTCTTGGGCGTCTACATCCAGAGGACATATCTGCAGGACAGGTCAGTCTTGGGCGTCTACATCCAGTGAACATGTCTGAAGTACAGGTAGGGGCGTCTACATCCAGTGAACATGTCTCAGGACAGGTCAGTCTTGGGCGTCTACATCCAGTGAACATGTCTGCAGGACAGGTCAGTCTTGGGTGTCTACATCCAGTGAACATGTCTGAAGGACAGGTGTGTCTTGGGTGTCTACATCCAGAGGACATGTCTGCAGGACAGGTCAGTCTTGGGTGTCTACATCCAGTGAACATGTCTGCAGGACAGGTGAGTCTTGGGTGTCTACATCCAGAGGACATGTCTGCAGGACAGGTCAGTCTTGGGCGTCTACATCCAGTGAACATGTCTGAAGGACCGGTGAGGGGCGTCTACATCCAGTGAACATGTCTGCAGGACAGGTCAGTCTTGGGCGTCTACATCCAGTGAACATGTCTGCAGGACAGGTCAGTCTTGGGTGTCTACATCCAGTGAACATGTCTGAAGGACAGGTGAGTCTTTGGGGTCTACATCCATTGAACATGTCTGAAGGACAGGTGAGTCTTGGGCGTCTACATCCAGAGGACATGTATGAAGGACAGGTGAGTCTTGGGCGTCTACATCCCGTGAACATGTCTGTGAGATGTTGTAATGGGAGAAATGCGGAGGGGTGGTATGGGGAAACACTTGGAGTTTAGAATGTTGTTGTTGAAACCGTGATTCCCACTATTTACCACTATGTTTGGGCTTGGTTTTTAACAGTCGGAAATTAATGGATGATTTGAGCGGTCATAAAAAAAGCCACTTTGGTGTCGAGCCAACGGTTAAATAAAAGTGATTCAGAAGAAAGCAGAAGATCAATAGGAGTTTATATCACTCTGCAAATCCCCCTTCACTTTGTGTCTCTATTTGAAGTCTGAGAGTGAAGCGCTCCCTCACTTTATATCAAAGAGCTGTCATCTTCGCAGCGGCTACTGTAGAAAATATTATGCTTTAGGTGCTTCAGTTACCTTTTCTTCAAGGTTTCTGAGACTGAACTTCAAATACCATAGACTCCACTTTCTCTCTCCCCACTCCAACTTTCTCAAGACGTGTTTGCGTCATAGGAAAGTTGGCACATGCAGTCGGACGGTCGGTTTCTGAGGTTAAAGTTGTGTTAAGTCGACTACTCATTGAGATTAATTAGGAAATGGATCGTCTGAGAGCTGACGCTGTCGGAGCAGGATGCTGTTGATGACTCAACATTGATGTGAAGACTGACAAAAGCGGGTTGAAACCTTCATCTTGTAGAAGACACTGGCTTGCGTCCCAAATGGCACCCTATTCCCTACATAGTGCACTACTCTTGGCCAGAAACCTATGGGCACTGGTTTTTAAAAAAGTAGTGCACTACATAGGAAATATGGTATCATTTGGGACTCAGCCTTAAATTAAGCAGGCCAATGAGAAATTAGCTTCATGAGAAAAGACTGACACTAACCACAGCCAACAACAAAAAACTCCAAGGCCTCTTCAGACGTCATGGCCCGGGCCGCTAACGCAAATAAACAACCGTGTGTGTGTTTGTTTGTTTGAGCGTCAATGTCACCGGGTGCGACCATGGCTCTTGGCTCGAGTCGCCGTCTCCCAGGCCCCAGAATGTCCTCCACCAATCAGATGCTTTCTCTGGCACGCTTCAGGATGACCCCAGAGGAACAAGGAAACAAACGCTGGGCAAACAAACCGGGTTTGAGCCAAAGCCACCAACCCTGATGATCCCCTCATAGCAGCAGTAAGCTGAGGCAGAAGAGCGGTTCTTAGGCTTTTGTGGGAAAGTTTAGATGTGGTCCCCTTTCCTTGCTCTGTACATTCAACCCTAAATCTCCCTATTTCTTTTTCTTTCTTTCTCCTTCTCTCTCGCTCTTTTTCTTTCTTTCCCTTCCCACTCCCTCTTATTGTCCTTCAAACCTTACTCTCTCTCTCCTTTCCCCCTCCATCTCTCTTCCACTCTCACTCTCTCTCTCCCCATCTCCTCTCTATCCCCACTACCTCTCTCTCTCCCTGGGCCCATCTGGGCCGTCTGGTGCGGTGGGGAACGTCCCCCATCCCTGTCCTCCCTGTCAGAGAAGCTCTGCGGGGCCCCGTGGGGACACAAAGGCAGGATTACTGCAGCTGCCAGTCACGCTAAGATCCTCAGCCAGCTCTCCGAGGGCCCAGCCTAGCGCCCGTGTCCTCCTCAAAGATCCTCGCTGCACCCCGTCACAAAGGGACGTCATTAGACCCAACACAAAATCCCCCCCGTCTTCTTATGGTTCTTAGGCAACAACGCAGTCAGGAGGCCAAATAGCCTGATTAGGAAAGATAATACTGGTTTGTAAGTGGGAGTGAAGGGAATGTCATCTGGTGATAATGAGGAGGAGGGAGGACATGTTGGAGGACAGCGTGCTGTTAGGTTTTGCATAGAACAATGTGAAATGAGAATGTGTGTGTGTGTGTGATGTAGCCAGCAGCATACTACCCTGCATCCCACTGCTGGCTTGCCCCTGAAGCTAAGCAGGGTTGGTCCCTGGATGGTAGACCAGACGCTGCTGGAAGTGGTGTTGGAGGGCAAGTAGGAGGCTTTCTTCTGGTAAAAACAAAAAATATCCCAATGCCACAGGGCAGTGACTGGGGACATTGCCGTCTTTCGGATGGCATATTAAACGGGTGTCCTGACTAAATACCCAATCTGGCCCCCATACCATCATGGCCACCTAATCATCCCCAGTTTACAATTGGCTCATTCATCCCACCTCCTCTCCCATGTAACTATTCACCAGGTCATTGGGGAGTAGTTTTGTGTTCTCAGTCAACTTACCTGGTAAAATAAGGGTAAAATAAATTAATTCAAATAAAATGATGTGGGTTTTGGTTGGATCTGTTATGAGGTTGTCATGCGTTGTTATGAGGTCGTCATGCGTTTTCTGTATAGTTTGTGGAGGGAGAGATTACTTACAAGTAGTTTTGGTTAGTTGAGACCAAAGTAATTAGACGGTAAACTTGTTAAAAAGCGAAATACAAGTTTTCAGGGTCGTGTTCTTTAAGTGTCTTTGCCAGATAATTCCATAAATATTGATTTAATTTAGACTGATTTAGCAATGTCAACAATGTTTAATTTCCAATCAAGAAATTATTATGCACAAGCGAAAATCTAAAATAATTATTTATTAAGCTTTCTTAATTATACATTAAAAAGATTTGTTTTAATTTGAAACTTTCCAAAGAATATTTCATTTTCTTGATGTTAAGGCGCTTTGAAAAGACCTCTTTGTCTTTGAAATCCTTACATTTGATCTTTATATTAATTGGAAGAATACAAACACAGAGTATTCCCCCCCCTTTACTCGTGCACTTATCAAACGCTTAGCAATATTCCACAAGGTTCTTCACAGAGCCTCGTCCATTCAAGTCATTGAGAAGAAGCATCGCCTATGATTTTAGAGTTGGACCGCCGAATCATCAAATCAAATCAAAGTTTATTTGTCACGTGCGCCGAATACAACAGGTGTAGACCTAACAGTGAAATGCTTACTTACGAGCGTTGTTACCTACCCTTACCACCTGGGGGCGGCCCATCAGGAAGTCCAGGATCCAGTTGCAGAGGGACTGGATCCTGGGAGTTGCAGAGGGAGATGAGCTTTGAGGGCACTATGGTGTTGAATACTGAGCTGTAGTCACATAGGTCTTCCTTCAGTCCAGGTGGGAAAGTGCAGTGTGGAGTGCAATAGAGACTGCATCATCTGTGGATCTGTTGGGGCGGTATGCAAATTGGAGTGGGTCTAGGGTTTCTGGGATGATGGTGTTGATGTGAGCCATGACTAGCCTTTCAAAGCACTTTGTGGCTACAGACGTGAATGCTACAGGTCGGCAGTCATTTAGGCAGGTTACCTTAGTGTTCTTGGGCACAGGCACTATGGTGGTCTGCTTAAAACATGTTGGTATTACAGACTCGGACAGGGAGAGGTTGAAAATGTCAGTGAAGACACTTGCTCGCAGTACACGTCCTGGTAATCCGTCTGGCCACAGATGTTGACCTGTTGAAAGGTCTTACCTGCCTAAATGATCTGCTGCGGAGAGCTTGATCACACAGTCTTCCGGTACAGCTGGTGCTCTCATGCATGTTTCAGTGTTATTTGCCTCGAAGCTAGCATAGTAGTTTAGCTCGTCCGGTACGCTCGTGTCACTGGGCAGCTCTCAGCTGTGTTTCCCTTTGTCGTCTGTAATGGTTAGCAGGCCCTGACACATCCGACGAGTGTCAGAGCCGGTGTAGTACGACTCGATCTTAGTCCTGTAGACAGAATCATGTTGGTTTGTGTTCGTCCCTGGAACCAAAAAGGGTTCTGCTATGGGGACACCCGAAGAACCCTTTTGGAACACACACACACACTTTGGGGCGGTCAGCTACAGATGTAGAATCTTAATTTGAATAACCCTGTTGCAGGAGAATCAAATCAAGCTTTATTTATACAGCACATTTCAGACATGGAATGCCAAACAATATGCTTCACAGATAAAAAACAAATAAAAATAAAAGCTGAAATATTTACTACACAACAAACAAAAGAATGACAAAAAGGGAAAGCAAAGTTAAAATATGTTTTAAGACCTCTTTTAAATATGCCCACAGTTTTGTCCCCTCTCAGGTCCTCTGGCAGGCTATTCACGAGGTGGGGGGCATAATAACTAAAGGCTGCCTCTCCATGCCTCTTGGTCCTAGGCTTTGGGATGCAATGCAGGAAATGTAACATTTGTAGTGTATTTTCCCTTCAGAAAAATTTATCAAAACTTACAAAAATATCCATGAATTATAATCAACATAATAATTCACATATCCTGTTGCTGCAGGATTATTTTCCTGCTGTATCAAACTGGCTCAAATTAAGATCCTACATCTGTAGACCTCTGATTCCATAACAATAGTAAGGCAGAGGAATATAAACTCAGTTGTAGACAGTTTATTAGGTACACCACCCCATTCACGAAAATAGTTCACTCCTACAGACAGTGAGTCACATGGCCGTGGCTTGCTATATAAAGCAGGCAGACAGGCATTGAGGCATTCAGTTACTATTCAATTGAACGTTAGAATGGGGAAAAACAAGTGACCTATGCAACTTTGAGCCTAGCATGATTGCCGGTGCCAGGCGCGCCGGTTCCGGTACCTCAGAAACGTTCAGGCTTTTCACGCATGGCAGTATCTAGAGTTTACAGAGAATGGTGCGACAAACAGAAAACCTCCAGTCAGTGGCAGTCGTGTGGGTGAAAACATCTTGTTGAAGGAGAATGGCAAGAATAATGTAAGCTAACAGGCGGGCCATAAACAGGCCAATAACAGCGCAATAGAATAGTAGTGTGCAGAACGGCATCTCGGAAAGCACAACTCGTCAGGTTCTTGTCACAGATGGGCTGTTGCAGCTCACACCCCGACCACACCGGTGTCACACCCTGACCATAGTTTGCTTTGTATGTTTCTATGTTTTGGTTGGTCAGGGTGTGAGCTGAGTGGGCATTCTATGTTACATGTCTAGTTTGTCTAGTTCTATGTTTGGCCTGATATGGTTCTCAATCAGAGGCAGGTGTTCGTCATTGTCTCTGATTGGGAACCATATTTAGGTAGCCTGTTTGGTGTTGGGTTTTGTGGGTGATTGTCCTTGTTACTGTCTCTGTGTTACTTTGCACCAGTATTAGGCTGTTTCGGTTTTCGTGTTACGTTTATTGTTTTTGTATTTGATTCGTGTTTACTTTGTTTCATTAAACATGGATCGCAATAGCCACGCCACATTTTGGTCTGACTCTCCTTCACATACAGAAAACCGTTACAACCGGGTTCTGCTCGTATCAGCTAAAACAAGAAGAAGCAGCTCCAGTGGGCACGCGATCACCAACACTGGTCGATTGAGGAGTGGAAAAACATTGCCTCATCCGATAAATCCTGGTTCCTGTTGCGTCATGCTGATGGGAGAGTCAGGATTTGGCGTAAGCAGCATGAGTCCATGGCCACATCCTGCCTGAAGTCAACAGTACCGGCTGGTAGCGGTTGTGTAATGGTGTGGGGAATGTTTTTCTGGCACACATTAGGTCCCTTGATACCAATCGAGCAACGTTTACTTGCCTCGAAGAGGTCAGGCTGTTCTGGAGGAAAAGGAGGGTCCGACCCGGTACTAGAAGGGTGTACCTAATAACCTGGCCACCGAGTGTGTTTTTTTTCTTTTACAGGGACTTAAAGTGCAAATCTATAGCTCCTCTATCCCACGCCAGGTTGCTCCTCCTACCTTCCTGAATCTACACACCCAGAATGCAACGGTATAAAGATCAAAGAGTCAACTAGATTGGTGTTTACGTCAATACTCAATTATCCGTTTCTCTGGTTAGGTTCCAGGGGGAATCTCTCTGACTGGATGTTATGGCTCCTGCTTCATGTCTCCTGTGGGAACACACTCGAACACGGCGAGCCAATTCCGACACAATCTAACAGAGTAGATGTGAGTGCTCTAAGGTTCTCCTCTTCCTCCCTTCTCTTCCTCCTCCCTTATTCCCCCTTCTTCTCTTCTCCCCCCTTCTTCTCTTCCTCTCTTCTTCTCTTCCTCTCTTCTTCTACACTTCCTTCCTTCTTCTCCTCTTCCTTCCTTCTTATCCTCTTCCTTCCTTCTTCTCCTCTTCCTCTCTTCTTCTCCTCTTCCTTCCTTCTTCTCCTCTTCCTTCCTTCTTCTCCTCTTCCTTCCTTCTTCTCCTCTTCCTTCCTCTCTTCTCCTCTTCCTCTTCTTCTCCTCTTCCTTCCTTCTTCTCCTCTTCCTTCCTTCTTCTCCTCTTCCTTCCTTCTTCTCCTCTTTGTTTTCTTCCGTCTTATCTTTGAATATCTTTGTCCTCATAGAGGTTCCATTGTATTCTCAGTAACCAGACAGATTACTGCGTTCACCAAAATTGTGGTCCTCTGTCTCAGTCTGAAATGGTTTTGATTAGGTGCCTGTAACTGGTGAAATATTAACATCTCACAAGCCCAGAATAACAGAGTTGGACTGTTAAAATGGCATTGGCACGTTTGTGTATTAATGGGTTTTGTCTAGGAGACTTTTCCATATCAATTTTTATAATTGACTGGGGGAGCCCTTAAAACCTGAGAAGCACTCTTTAAAGGGGTAGGATTAAAGGGGTGAGCGATGTAAAAATGATGCTCAAAGGCTTGGTAAAAAAAAAGGGGAATGTCTTTAAAGTCTCCAAGTCTGAACCACTGGCAGTCCACAAAGAGAAGAAACATTCACGTGTTTTATGTCGGGGGACTTTGGCTCTTTTTGTCTGAGGAAACCAGTGAGTGCTTTGAATCCGACCTCTGGAGAATTGTCCACTGTTAAATCACCGACTGGGTTCTCTTCTTCTCTCTTTCGAGGAATCTCTCTCTGTCTACACTGAATGGGCCCTTCTCAGGCATATCAAACGAAGACTGACTAAATTGGACAAAGATGAAAACACAGGTAGGGAAATCGTTTATTATGTGGACGTGAAGACGGAGTGACGACATAACCGTCTGGAAGAGCATGTGCAGTTAGTTACACAGGACCACCCGTCTATAGACTCAGTCCCATTTCATCACTGCCTGACTGTATTTATTTACCCATAAGCCTAAACTTCTTCAGTGGTCGAAGTAGACAGGGTAAAAAAAAAAGAATCTTCAATAAATATTTACAGAATGCAGAATGAGTCAGGATTCCATGGAAACGAGACGCTGGCTACATCTCACTCTCAGGGGGGATTTGTGAGCCGGCTTTAGAAGGCAGGTGGCTCGGCAAGGCGAGAGAAGGAAAGAGAAGACTGTTCTATTTGGCACAGGATATTCTCTGGGACCTGACCAGGATTGGATCGTTGGTTCGGTTGGGACCGAGGGGGAACTTGGGTGAGGAAGGTGAGGAGAAGGGTTAGGACATCTCTCTTGGCCAAGGGTTCAGGTGTTTTCCTGGCTGGCTTACAGTCATACCCTGTCCCACACACACACACACACAGAAATATCACCTGTGACTGATCGCCTGGACCTCAAAGGGAGCAGGGAGGGGAAAACATGACATTCTCAGTTTAGAGTCTGCCCAGAAACCAATCCCATGCAGCCACACAGAGACTGGAGTTGCCTTTGATCTCCACAGACCCAGACCCAGAACCAACACAAACAAAACACACACACACACACAAACGTGTGCAAGGACTCACACAGACGCAAATAGACTAAT